>NW_015169191.1:317489-343262 GCF_001447785.1 Gekko japonicus | reverse complement strand
CCTGGAAGGTTAAAATGTCCCCCCACTGGTTTTTGAATATTGTGGTTTGTAATAGCAGTAGAAAGAGTAAGAGTCCAGTAGCACCTTTAAAGACTAACAAAATTGTGGTAGGGTATGTGCTTTTATGAGTCACTGCTCACTTCTTCAGACTTATTTCCATTCTTTGCATCCTCCTGGACTGAATCCTCTTGTACCAAATTGAGACCTAGGTTTCCTGTCTCATTACCAGTGCTGATATCTCTACTCCTACTACCCCTCTGCATATCACACCCAATCCAATCAAGCTGGCTATTGCCATTCAGCATCTGAAATCATCTTTATAAAGTTTATATCTCTGGAACCTTGTGTTACATTTTATGGCACACATGTCCCAGCCTGGCAAAGTGACATTTATGTCAGATCTGGCCCTCGTAACAAATGAGTTCGACACCTCTGTGCTAGAGAGTTTTTAGGAAGACAGATCTCTGGAGACAGGAAAAGCTGAGTGGGGAAAGAGATTTGATAACATTTCTTACAACAGGAACAGAAGGTCTCTTAGCTGGATCCATCAGGTTTTTGGTTGTATCTTTGCACGCTCTTGGTTTATAACTAAGGTTTTTGATATCCACAGTGGAATGATGATCCTTAGCAATAGAATCTGTGCTGTGGGACTGGAATGACAGGTCACAGAGTGGAATGACAGGACAGCCCCTGGGGAAAGGCTCAGTGCCCTAGGACTGGAATGACAGGTTGCAAAGTGGAATGACAGCCCCTGGGAATAGGCTCAGTCCTCTGGGACTTGTACTTGTGCTCACTTGTAGGATATGAGTTTGAAGTGAGAAGAAGGTTGCTGCTACTCTGAACTCTGTACATTGCTCAGAAATTGAGGGCACAGCAACTGTTTGGTATTCTGGCTCAGAGACTTCAGCCCTGCATTTACCAAACGAAGGCATCTGTGATGCCATAATTTAGTAAATTTCAGAACAAAGTCACCCTTATGAAAAAGGCATAAACAAGACTCCTGTAAATGAATGTCCAGTAACACTTTTAAAATGTTCCCCTGCAGGCTTTTCTGTGTTGCCCTCCTTACCTTCAAATTTGTGACCTTTTTTTGTCTTATGCACATGGTATGTATATTTGCAGATCTTAAAGTGACTATTCTAAAACTGAATTTAAATAAAGGACACAGCAGGAGACCACTGAGATACCACTATAACCACTGGCCAACTCCCACCTTTTCCTGGGTTCCCATTCCCAGGGGCATGGCTAGGGGAGTTCCCAAGGGCTCCCAGGCCCCCCTAAATTTCTGGGGAGCCCCTTCCTAAATCCCATATGGCTCTGCTTCTATAGATAGTGACAATGGCCTGTGATGTCACTGGCTCCTCCTTTTAAGGACCTAGCATAGCAGTGCTTCTGGCCCAGCCCCACCCCACCCCCCAGGAAATTGGAAAGTCTATGCCCTTACACACAGACACAGAGTCCCAGTAAGGTTAGAGATGATAGCATCACTCAGATGGGGTAAGGAGATGGTAGGTAGGTGGGTGCTATCCCTCGTTTTCCCTGTCCAGCCCCAATCAGAGATGTCACTGAATCCTTATAGGACCAATTTATGCTTCTCAACTCAACATGCTGTAATAGAATAGAAATGAATGGCTTCAACTGAACAAAGTCCATGGGCTACTGAGCTTAGTTCCCACTGCTCTAAAGCACCCTTGAGAAGCTTGAGTTATGAGTCTGATGCATTACCCTATACTGCCAAATGTTAAGAACTAAAACTAGCTTGCTCTTAAGGTTCAAAACTGCTCAACTCTACAAGCTTCTACCTCTCTCAAAATTACTAGCCCTTACACATTGCTGCCACCAGCAGCTTTATCCTTAGAGAAACAAGCTGCTTGTTTAGGAAATAGTGTGTTCAAGTTTAAGATTAGTATTTAAAGCCCTGGGAGGAATATGAAATTGATTGCACCCTACTTGGTCCATAAAGGAGAAACACAATTAAAATGAACAAGTATATCTGCATGTTTCAGGCCTGAATTTGGATTTGTAAGTAAACCTGAATTGGCTTTTGACAACAGAGTAACTTTATAGGGATCAGAATGTTTTCTTCCTCAAATGACTTGTCAAATCAAACCAAATGTAATTGTACGGTCAAAGACCAGCATAGATAAAATACTACCCCCAAATTTATATTAGTTAAAAAAATTAAAATAGACAATATAAATGACAGTAAACAGGTGGTATTTACATAAACCCAAATAAAAAGGGAGAAGAAGGAGAAGAAGGGGAGGGGGAGGAAATTGGATTTATACCCCGCCCTTCACTCGGAGTCTCAGAGTGGCTTACAAACTCCTTTCCCTTTCCCTCCCCACAACAGACACCCTGTGGGGTAGCTGAGGCTGAGAGAGCTCTTTCAAGAACTGCCCTTTCAAGGACAACTCTTGTCAGAACTATGGCTTGACCAAGGTCATCCAGCAGCTGCACGTGGAGGAGGTGAAGAGCTGGGAATCAAACCCGGTTCTCCCAGATTAGAGTCCACACACTTCCACCAAACTGGATCTGTAACGAAAGCAACTGATGATTTTTATAGGCTGTTGCACAAAATTTTGCAATTGAGGCTGTAGTTGTTAGATTTCCGTCTTCTAGGAGTAACCTAACATATCCCAAGCTTGTTCTTCTAAGTATTCTATTGATCAAAGGAGTGATGTTCTGGATGTGAGCATCTTGATAGAAGGGACAACGTAGAAGAATGTGATCTACAGTCTCAATTTCTCCTTCATTGCAGAGACAAAGGCTGAGTTCAGACTGGCAGTTTGAAGCGGGAGGGAGTCGTGGCAAAAAAGACCTGGAACAAATTGTTCCCGGTTTTCCCGGTCACACTGCACTGACTGATACGGGAGCATACCGGGGAGGATGTGCAAGGGAGTGTTCACACTGTTGGCCCGCCCCTGGCGGACGCACGGCTGTAAGGCACAGCTTTCTTTTTGGTAATCTGGATACGCTTATGCGCACAAGAAAAAACGCAGCTTTTGGCGTTCACATTTTATTGGTGCGGGATGGACGTGCTTTCCAGGGTTTGATACCACTTTCACCTGGTATCTTTTAAACTCGGGAGGGAAACGTTACGAGACGGGTTGAGTACGACTGGAAAACGCCTGACAGATGTGCCTGTGTGAACAGCCCCTTTAATCTGTTTGTGAAACGTTTCTGAAACGTGCCTATATCGGGCCAAATTGCCAGTCTGAACTTGGCCAAAGCCTTTTCCCATAGGGAATTCTATTAAACCACCCCTCTAAAACAGCAGAGGGGAGTGCAGCACACCTTGCAAGTGTAAAGGCCCTCCTGTGACTATGCACCTTGAAGAGGGACAGATAGGCCGCTGGTTTGACTATATATCTGGTGTTCACAGGGGGGACAAGAAAGTAGGGACCCTCCCTAAATCAAGCTGGTATTCAGTGTTCAATATCCATGGCCTGTTTTGCCGGGTCAAGGCCCATGGTTAAAATCAATGACTTGTCCTTGTGGTTAATTTTGCCGCTGGTGTATCATAAGATCTTGCTCATCAATTTATAGCAACGTTTTGCTTGTTGGACAGTAGAAGAGAATAACTTTTCTTTGTGGGTAATTCAAGACATTCATAATCATAGCAGAGATGACTCAGTCCTCAAATATAAAATAACAGCTTTTATTTGCTTGTTTAAAAAAGCTCTTGCTATAAAAATAAATACATGAGCGCACTGTTAGACATGGTGGTTCTACAAATGCAGAAGCAATGCAACACAAATACAGGGAAACGTGTGGGATGTTATCGAGGTGGAGAACTATGAAAAAATAGGGAAGAATTACATTTCATAGTAACTCCTACCTCACTAAAATCACATCCTCCATAAACATAACTATCCCAAATAACTACAGAGGCCTATTTGCCTACCCTTTAAAATGTTCAGTGAAGCCCATCAATTTATCTGAAGAGGCAGTGACAATCTAGCAAAGTTTCAAAAGGTGTAGGAGGAAAGACTTATCATTATAGCAGCAGGAGTGGCACAATTTAAACATTTCTAACCTGTGTGGTACTGCCTGAATAAATATATTTCCAGGAAAGAGAAGGGATAACTTCCTTAGGGCTGCTAAACAATTGTTCACATAAAGAAAAGCAATATTTATTAGCCGTGTGCAGTCAGCTGTCAAAAATGCATAGGAACTAGCCAGTTTGACACAATAATACGGCAAGTGAAACAACGCTTACTGTGGGAAAGCTGTTTTTCTAAATCTGACGAACCCGAAATACTGTTACAGTTCATTAGTAGGATCTCTAAGTGAATCAACTTGTCATGAATAAATATTTCCACTTAGTCCCAGCAAACTACTCTTCATACTCTTTCAAAAAAGCCCCAAACACTTAGGCACAAAGGAGATTACAGCCCACAACTTTAGAAAAAATACACCTATTTAGATTAAAGGAAGATTAGATTTTTTTTCAACACATGCTACACAGTAAAAGAGGGCACCATCTTAAATTCACATACAAGCTACATTTATGTATACTAATAAAAAACCTTTTCTGTAAAACCTGTTTGTATGGGGATCATCTTGTATTCAGGATCATGTTGTTTTCCATTAAAGTAGATTTGATTTTATTCTGTTTACCTCATCTATACCCTGATTTTCTCCCCAAAGGACACTCAAAGTGGCCTACATTGTTCTTCTGTACTCCAGTTAATGTTCAAAAGTAAAGAAGAAAGATTAAAATGGAATTTAAAAGCTGGCAAAATCCAGCCCTCAGTCTTTGTGTGCGAGTGAAAGGCCAGGACTAAAGCATATGGGATGGAGTGAGCTGGTAAAGGCATCTAACTCCAGTATGGTCTCTGGAGATCGGCTCCTAAATTGCTCCATGTGAGAAGATAGAACTGGCTGCATGGAACCCTCCTTCTTTGAAGTACTTGAAGCCATCTAAACATACAAAAGGGATGGCAAAAGCCAATCCATCAGATTTTGGGGGCAGCTGACAAAGCAGGGCTATTTTTGGGCAGGAACGCACAGGAACGGAGTTCCGGCTGGCTTCAGAGCTGGCCACACCCACTACAGCCAAAACCTCAGCGTGCGTGGCTACAGAGGGAAGGCCTGGAGAGTGACACACACCCCTGGCAACAATGGTTCCCTATGAGGGACTGACTGGTTTGGAGGGTGGAGTCTATGGCATTGTACCTGTCTGAGGTCCCACCCCTCCTCAAACCTCACCCTCTTCAGGCTCCATCCCTCATATCTCCAGGAATTTCCCATCTGGAGTTGGCAACTCTATCAGGACTGGCCCCAATGTGTTTTCTCCCAAATGCCAAAGTAGGTGACAGGACCAAGCTTAGTTGCCTACCAACAGGCACTGAGGGGAATGCGGGCCTCTCCCGGCTTCTTCCTTTAGTGGGGGGGGAGAAGCAGGGCAGTGCGTGGGGGTCGTGTGTGAATTGCAGCGCCACCCAAAACCAGCGACCTTCCTTGTGGGGGGGCCTTCCTCTGGCAGGTGACCAGGTGCCACCACACAGCCATCCTTTTGTCGCCACCGCCTCCCTCCCACTGCCGCCGCCACCAAAGGGGGGAGGCGCGCCTCAGCTCAGGAAGGATGTGGCTCCAAAGCAAACTAATTCATGCAACAGCCAAATCGCCCACTTAGAACTTTAATGCCAGCAACTCAGAAAGTAGTATTTTTGCTCACGAGATGCCACAGCTTCAAGGGAGCCTTGGTCCCAGGGGCCGAGACCATGCACAGAGCGTCTCTGGCTTACTGTTGCTGCCACAGCCCATCCCTGGAAAGGCAGCAGCTGGGGGGGGGGAGATTCACCTCTTCTCTGCTCCGCCCGCCCCGGAGGGAGCTCAGCCGTGAAAGGGGGCGCTGTCTGTGCCCCGCCCTCCCCAAGTAGTGCTGTGGTGAATCAGCGATGGGGACCAATGGGCGTGCCGTGCATAAGTTGGGGCGGGCAGGAGTGCCCTATGGACGGGTGCACAGTGGCACAGAGCAGCATGTGCGCTGCCACCACTGCCACCAGATGAGTTTTAGTAGTGGCGGCTTTGGGCAGGGTGGGGGCTTTTGGCGGGGGGGAGGGCGGCAGGGCAGTTGGGGCCCTGTTCGGAGCTCCACCCTAGGCCAGAGAGTAGCTGGCCTAGTGTGAGAGCCGACCCTGGGTACACTTCTGTTGAAGTTAAACAGTTAAGAAGTGTTGATTCCAGCCTCTTCCACTGAAATCAGTGAAATTTAAAATTTTAGATAGTTTGCATTCTGTCTTATGATCTATGTAGCATTCTGCATACTTGGCACAGTCCAGCGGAGTAAAGCATACTAGTTCATTAATGTCCATGCAACCACGTTATCTTCATGAAGTCATTCAATTTGATTAAAGAAGATATCCATTTTTACACTATCAAGTTTGAAAGCTACATACGAATGAATTTTAATGTAACTTTTTTCCTCTGAGAGTCAATTTTGCCATTTTAAATGAACATGGAATGATTTAAGCACAATAGTATTTATCAGCTCTGAAAATTCAAGCAAAATGTAACTTGAACACGGAACAACATTTGTAACTTCTAACTATTCAAATCAGCTTAATTATACATCATTCTTTAAGTTATACTGACCTCAAGAGGTGAAAAGGAGAAGGAGACCTGTTCATGAGCTAACATTACTGATCACAATGGCCTTTCTCTGCATGAATGGGAGGGATGGAGATTTCTGTTTTCCCAAAAGTATTGTCTCCAACATTTCCTGATATGTCTTGCATGATGATAAGTGGTATATTGATTCTAGTTATCAACAGGGCTTCATGTAGTTTACTGTTTACATTTTTGATTTATGCTAATTATAATGTATTTATTTACTTCATTTGCAATCTGCCTTTCTCGCTGATAATCAAGGCTATGCACACTTCTAAACCAGTTTATGTACAGATCTAAACTCAGCGCTTGTGTGCAGCTCATTTTCCAACAAAAAGTCAGCAGTATGGCCACTACCATACTGTGTACAAAGGACAGGAGGGGTATGGATTGTGAAGAGACAGGATTGCAGCTCAGGACTGGTAAGGATTGGGCCAGGGAACACCCTTGCTAAATTGAATTAGTTCAGGTCTTCTGGGCTGGCTGAATTGTACCTAGGGGTCCTAGTCTCCAGGTGGGATCTGGAATCACAGCTTATCCCCAGGCTACAGAGATCATTTCCCCTGGAGAAAATGGATGCTTTGGAGGGTGGACTGTGTGGCATGGTACCCCACTGAGGTCCCTGTCCTCCCCCGACTCCATTCCCAAATCCCCAAGAGTTTCCCAACCTGGATCTGGCAACCCTACCTCCCATCCCCCACCAGTGGCCAAGGGACTTGGTAACCCCTAACTGTATTCTAAGATACTAAAGGAATTACGAGGGTAAGCTAAACAGCTCCGCACATTTAAAAGAGAAACATCTCCATGTACTATCACACACACACACACACACACACACGCAGAGCATGCTACCAAACTCCTGTATTATCCAGAGAAAAGACATTAAATATTTTCCTGCTATAAATATGTGTCTAATTAATATCAGGGGATATAAGACAGGCTTACAGTAAGGAAGAACACATAGCTTCTAATGCAGGGAACAGTATCTGTATGAATGCTTTTGTTTTCTGTCCTAAAAACTACTCCCAAAGTGCTCCAGTTCTCCCCCCCCCCTCCAAGGATTTCTGATGGTTTGCAACAAAATGAACTTTTTAAAATAAAGTCAACCAGAGACCCATTCTGAAGTGTTTGATAAAGGTGAATATTCATGCTTCAGTTAAAGGAGGCCAAGAAGTGTCACATTTAAATTACACGTTATCATTGTTTCAAATACTTTGAATGAAATAATGCATCAAAATTATCAGGATTACTGCTGTATATATATTCCTTGTTAGGAATCAATCACTTAAGATGAGAATAAAAATAAATGATCATACAAGTGCTCTTACACAGCCTTGGACTATTTTTAAGTACTTTATTGTCAGTTTGTTTTGCCCTTCTGAATGGAACACCTGGACTTTGCTATGACATAATTGTGAATAAAATGTCATACCTTTATGCAAACAGAATGAGAAATAGACTGTTTCATTTAGAATATTTGCATACTAACTCTCCAAAATGCAGTCCTCAGTGTCTCTATCATTCACACATACACAGAAGACAGGAGTCACATGTTCATTTGGTGTCATACATAGAGAATTTTCTTATCTACATACAAACAGCAATGTAAGCACATAATTTAAAGTTTTCCAGACTACCAACAATGTGTACTATCTTGTATCATCCTCCACTTAGCCTGGTGGCTGAACTATTCTCCCCAAACTCAAAACTGTGCTGTTACAAATTTTAAATCATAAGTTGCAAACCTCCACCTACAACCAGAACATGTCCTGTTATGTAAGGAGACTTCAGAAGAAATACAATTGCTTTGGCAATTTCTTGAGGTTCCCCAAACCTTCTGAGAGGAATAGTTTTCCTCAACTGATCTTCTTTCAAATGTGCTGTCATCTCCGTATGAATGAAACCTAACCAGGGAGGTGGGGGAATGTTACAAAGAAAAAAATTAATAAAATCCTGACATAGCTCCAGTTACACCTGCACAGCTTCCTGAGAATCAGTGTCATAATTTGTCAAAACTCATACCACAGTTTGCATAACAGAGAACTCAAGTCAAAGTATGTTTATATTTATCTAAAGCAACTTGAAATAAGGAGTAGGGTGTGCATTCAGCTAAACCCAGCCAAAAAACAAAAAAAAACTGAACAATACTGTATCAGTATTTTCCGGATATTTTTCAGCTGGTTAGCAAGTGGGCCATTTACTCAGCTGTCCAGAAATGAATATTTTCATGATTTTTGGGGTCAGTTGCATAGCTGCGGCTGAAGTGCATTTAAAGGGACTATGGGCCCTTTAAATGCCTTCCAAGCTCACTCGTGGGCTCCTGGGGCTCGCTTCTCCAGCACCCCAGTTTAAACCAGACTGCAGGAGAAAGTGAGCCCAGGATCTTCTCTGCCGCCAGGAGCAATGGGGTCCGCACTGCACAGCAGCTCCTGAGGCTTGCTTGTGCTGCATCCCAGTTTAAACTAGACTGCAAGAAAATATAAATCAATGGTGCGACCTCATTTGAAATACTGTGTGCAGTTCTGGTCACCACACCTTAAAAAGGATATTATAGCTTTGGAAAAAGTGCAGAAAAGGGCAATTCGAATGATAAAAGGGTTGGAACACTTTCCCTATGAGGAAAGGTTAAGGCGCTTAGGGCTCTTTAGCTTGGAGAAACGACGACTGAGGGGTGACATGATTGAGGTTTATAAGATTATGCATGGGAAAGAGCAGGTAGAGAAAGAGGTACTTTTCTCCCTTTCTCACAATACAAGAACCCGTGGGCACTCCATGAAATTGCTGAGCGGTCGGGTTAGAACAGATAAAAGGAAGTACTTCTTCACCCAAAGAGGGATTAACACTTGGAATTCACTGCCACAGGAAATAGTGGCAGCTACAAGCATGGACGGCTTCAAAAGGGAATTAGATAAGCATATGGAGCAGAGGTCCATCAGTGGCTATTAGCCACAAGGTATAGATAGGGACTCTGGGGCAAGTGATGCTCTGTCATCTTGGTGCTTGGGGGGGTCAACAGTGGGAGGGCTTCTAATGTCCTGGCCCCACTGGTGGACCTCCTGATGGCACTGGTATTTCTGGCCACTGTGTGATACAGAGTGTTGGACTGGATGGGCCTTTGGCCTGATCCAACATTGGCATCTCTTATGTTCTTATGTTCTTATGTTACCCGAACCCGAAAAATACTGGAGGGGGGGGTTGGTGCACACCCCTAATAAGGACCAATCTGAGTAAAACTGGATGTGGATGAAACTGAATTTTATATTTACAGACTGATCTAATCAGGCTTTTTGGCAATATCTCATTACAGATCTTAATAAGATATACTTCAAAAACATATCAAAACAAACAAAAGCAAAAGGCAGCATAGAGTTCTTTAACACAAGAACCCCCACCCAGTCCTGGCCTGCTCAGAGGTCATTTCTTTCCTCCATCACACCAACCGCTACGTATGGATAGGGCAAGCAGCCTTGTATACTTTCCATATCCAGAACGCAACAACTGCACCAGAAGATAACTAAACCAGGGTTTTTTCACTGCAGGGTCAGAGCGCTCCTGGGCTCAAATAAATTCATGTTCTCCCAGGATAAGTATGTGTTGGGTGATACTACCATAGACCCAAGGCCCATATGCATTTTTACAGCTGTGGAAAAAGCAACCTTTGAACAGGCCCCGGGGGACGTTCCCATACTTAAGACCAGGGCTCTAGTCGGGGGGGAGCTCTCAGGTACGGAGCTCCGGAAGAGAACCTCTAGGGGGCGGGGCGGTCACGTGGTGAAGCCCCGCCCCCTTCTTTACCCCGCCCTCTGCTTCGATCCTCATTCCGTTTGGGAATGAGGATGAAGCAGGAGGGTAAGTAGCCGGGCCTTCTGACACACTTCCGGTGATGTCAGGGGGTGTGGCCTTCTGTCACTTCCGGTGATGTCAGGGGGCGTGGCATATGCAAATAAGTTATGCTAATGAGTTATGCTAATGAGCTCCGGCAGCTCTTTTTCTACAACAAGACCCCTGCTTAAGACTGTTAGAGCCCATATGTTCAACTTTGCACAACAAAATAAACGTTTTAGCTAAACTAGAATATTTTCATTGTCAAAGAATTAAGTAGTTCTAATTTAAATGTAATTAGTGAAAACACACTCTGCACTTCACTAGTAGAAAGCAACTCCCAGTAACACTGGCTAGACAAAAATGAAAGGACATCAGAAATGAATGAAATGAACAGACAGACAGTGCATGTGAATGCATTTCTGCCTTAGGTTAGGAGGTTAAATCCTCACACCCAAAGCCTTTTAGTCAGTGTATTACTGGAGATGAGCTGGGATGTCAGAAGGTGTTAGTGTTCAAAACAAAATCTCGATTTAGCTAAAAGCTTAACTGGAGTTATTCATTGTTTCATGTATGCAGCCATTTGTGTACACAAAAAATAGATCATAGCTTTTAATTATATTTTTAGATGAAACACTTGATATTACTAAGGCATATCTATAGTTAGGAAACTATTTCTGCATGAAGAAAAATCATCCACAGAAGCGGAAGAAATGTGAGAAACCTTTCCATTACTAGTAAAGAATACAATTAATATTTATTTTGGAATTTGGAAGTGAGCCACAGGCCCTTGCATTCCTTCCTACACTCTCATAAATGGATTTACTTTCAGTTTCCTGAAGTGCAAAGCATACTTTGAAACTGAAAGAAAAGCCATGCACAATAGGGGAGAAAGAAGAGAAGGAACGGGAAACACATAAGATTGTTCATGCCTGAACTGAGTCAGTAGCATTATATCTAAAGTCTTCCACACTGAAGGACAACTAAGGCTGCGGTCACACAGAGCATTAGGCACGCTAGAGAGATGGAAGATAGGCGGATTTTCCGGGCACGATCTCACCGCCACATCTGGGAAGCGTAGAGCTCCCGTGGCTCACCCGAGGCTTCACTCCGAAGATGCACGGTAAAAAAACTAGTACCTCGGAGGTACTAGTTTCCAGAAACCGCGGGGCAAGGGCGGGCACATGATTGCGTTTCCGGTGGAATCCCATGGCATCCGGCGCCCACCCATGTCCCCTCGCAAAAAGGGTTTTTTTTCAAGTGTCCTTGGGATGCGCACAAGCACCCAATGGGGCATGCACACATGTTGGTGTACAGGGGAAAAAACAACCTGTTTGCTGTGGCACTTCTTTGCCGTGCGACAGGATTGTGGTGTGATCGGCACCTCCACCCTACCACAGGACCTCCACGGGATGTCTGCTCGCGCAACCATGCGTTATTTTGCCCCAGGGCAAACAGCCATGCTTCCCCCCCACACACACATTTTCCTGCCCGTGTGACCGCAGCCTAATATGGAAAAAAAGTAGTCAGAGTGCCACATACACAGTCACCAGTGTTCCCTCTAAACTGAGTTAGTGTGAGCTAGCTTACAGTTTTTTAGCCTCCAACTCACACCTTTTTCTCTTAGCTCGGGAAGGATGGCTCCAGAGCAAACTAATTTATGCAGTACCCAAATCACTCACTCACAACTTTAATGCCAGGAGCTCACAAAGTAGAATTTTTGCTCACAAGACTCCGCAGCTTAGAGGGAGCATTGACAGCCACACCCTTTTCCTATAGAAGAGCTACTTCTGTATTCCTACTTTTAAATAAAATTCTTAAACAGGCATGAAAAGTATATTATATGAGGTGCTGAACAAGCTGCTGAAAATACTGACACACAACCTGATGTTGTTATTGTTTTACAAAAAATTATGTTCTCAGGCTTTAACTCAGTTAATGAAAGAATACTTCAGACTAATCTCTATTGGTTGTTGGTACCAGGGTTGCCAAGAGCACCCCTGGGCTTCTGGACAAAGGTTCCATCTCGGGGGGCCCACCCCATATGGCCTTGATCCAAACCAAATATTATAAGAAAATGAACAAATCACTTGGCTTGCTGTTATCATGAATATATAATAACTAGCAGTAAAGCTCGTTGTGAAAGCAATACAACGAGATCTAGAAAGAGGCTCTGGGGGAGTGCTCTGGCTTTGGGCAAACAGTGTCAATTTGCTGTGGTGACCTCAGCAGGGTATAATGACAGAGTCCACTGTTTTCTCCAGAGGAACTGATCTCTGCTACCTGAAGAGCAGTTGTAATTGTGAGTGATCTGTAGCCCTCACCTGGAGATTGGCAGCAATTGTTACCCAGGACAAAATGGCTGGTTTGGAGGGTGTAGTCTATGGCATTCTACCTGTCTGAGGTCCCACCCCTCTGCAAACCCCACCCTCTCCAGGCTCCACCTCTCAAATCCCCAGGAATTTGTCAGCATGTAGTTGGCAACCCCATCTCCTTCCCAGCTAACCATCTACCTACCATTATCTGCCCCTTTGACTTCAGCTGACTTCTGCCCTCCCTTCTGCAGAGCAGTTGTAATTCTGAGTGCTCTCCAGCCCTCACCTGGAGATTGGCAACAATGGTTCCCTATGAGGGACTGACTGGTTTGGAGGGTGGAGTCTATGGCATTGTACCTGTCTGAGGTCCCACCCCTCCTCAAACCTCACCCTCTTCAGGCTCCATCCCTCAAGTCTCCAGGTCAATTGTAACAGTGGGAGATCTCCAGGTCCCACCTGGAGATTGGCAACCCTAGGGGAAAGTCAGCTGCACAGCAGGGGGTTGAAGAGAATGGTTTGATGGCTGCTGGGCCAAGATTGGCAACAATAGTTCCCCAGGAGCCCCATCATAAATGCATCAAACAATTCCTAAAGATTTTCCAAAACACTACTCTGTTGATAAATTGCAACACTTTGAATTAGCACCAAAGCTTTTAGAGCTCTCCAGCTGTCACCTGGAGACTGGCAACAGCTTGTCTGGAGTGTGGGCAGTATGGCATTGTATCTGTCTGAGGTCCCCCTCTTCCTCCTATTCCTCAGACCCCACCCTCAGCAGGCTTCAACCCTATGTCCTTTCCAGGCAACCATCAGCCAACCTTTATCTGCCTGTCTGTCTTAAGTTTTACATCCCCCCCCCCCCCGCCTCTGCCTAGGGAAAGGGCAGTCTTTCCCTGCAGTGGGAACCAAAGCAGCTGACATCATTCTCCTCTCCCCCGTATGATCCGCACAACTACCCTATGAGGTATGTTATGGTTGAAAGTGTGTGAATGGTCCATAGTCCCCCAGGCAGCTTTTAAAACATGAACCTGGGACCTGCACACCATCTGTGGCAGTAATGGGGTGACTGCTGGCACCTTTTCCTATCATTTTTTGCCTTGTGGTATTCTGCTTGTGGTGTGATCTGTCTTCTTTGTGGTGTGGCGTGATTGTGTTATTGGGTTTGTTTCTTTTAAAGGGGAAGTGATGTGTTGTGAGTGAGGACATATGTTACCTCAGCATACAGTAGTTCCCATATGCAAATGAAAATTCCAACTGCCTTGCGGGGGGGGTTTGAGGTGTGGAATGGAGTGAAGTCCAATCAGCTTCCATATGCAAAAGACCTTGGAACGCTGGGCGGGACTGCACAAAGCAGCCAGTCAACCCAGCCAGTGTCTTCTGAGTGGCAGTTCTTCCGGCCAAACACTAAAGGCGGGCATTTTAGAACGTTGGTCCCCACTACTGCTTTATTATAAGGGAGAAGAGATAATAGAATTGGCCTGTTTGTTCATGTTTGTTTACTTATTTACTTTATTTATAGCCCACCTTTCTCCCCAATGGGGACCCAAAGTGGTTTATATCATTCTCATCTCCTCCATGAGGTAGGTTAGGCCGAGAGTGTGTGACTGGCCCAAGGTCACCCAGGAAGCCTCCACGGCGGAGTGGCAGAGTGAGGATTTGAACCTGGATGTCCCAGATTCTAGTCTGACACTTTAACCACTAACCACACTGGCAGGCATAACTCAACAGAGAATAAAGCTAGGAGACTCAAAATTGGCCACCAGGTTCAGGATGATTGTGGAAGTTCCATGGCCAAAACTGAAAAACGGAAAATCCTGGCCCAGCTGAGACAAACCACCACCACTATTTGCAGCTGAAGCTAAGGATCTCTGTGACCAGCACAACTCAGAAAATAATGCTACCATGTTTGAAAACTGGCCACTAACCCCAGAATGATGGTGGACGTTCCAGTGCCAAAAGTGAAGGGAACCTGAACACCCCGAACCAGGTTAGCTTCATGGCAGACAACATATAATAAGAGATGTGCCATGTGTCTCTAATACTCAGATCCCCAACCTTGCCATGGAAGGCTGCTTGGTGATACTCTCAGCCAGGCTGTTGTGAGGATAAAACAGAGGACAGGAGAACAGTGCAGCTTTGGGTCCCCACTGGGGAGAAAGACTAGGTATGGTATTTGTTATAAATCTAATTTTTAATGATATTAAAAAGGTATATCAGTTGTCATATAGCAAAGTAGCGTATACAATATGCTATTAGATCTTCCGCCAGCACAATAATTATTAACAATCCAGTGCCTGAACTGAGAGTTGTAACTTCTGATCCACACATATAACCACTAAAAGAGATTAATGTTCCATTATCATGCATGTAAAGGGTGGAGGAGGGGGGAAGCGTCCTTTTATTTATTTATTTATTAAATTCAAATTTTATACTGCCCAATTCCCTGTAAACAAGGCTCAGGGTGGTGTACGATGATAGATAAAAACAACTATATCATACTAGTTAAAACATTAAAATTACAATAACATTTCAGTATCAATTTAATCAGATGGTGGTCAGACTTCCAGTTATACTACCACCTTACGGGGGGGGGGGAGGGGTAAGAATGCCAGCCAGATGGATGATGTCACTGTCCTCAACCAAACACCTGGCGGAACATCTCGGCCTTACAAGCTCTACAGAACTGCATTAAGTCCCACAGGGCATGGATGTCACTCGGCAGAGAGTTCCACCAGATTGGGGCCAGGGCACTAAAAGCCCTGATCCTGGTCAAGGACAGCCGGATGTCTCTCAGGCCGGGGACCACAAGTAAGTTCTTATCAGCAGAGTGCAGTGCTCTTTAGGGGGTATACCAGGAGAGTCAGTCTTGACGATATGTGGGTCCCAGACCATGAAGGGTCTTAAAGGTAAGTACCAAAACCTTGAACCTGATCCAGTGCTCAACTGGTAATCAGTGCAGCTGGCAAACCACAAGTCAAATATGTGCTGTTCGTGGGGTCCCTGTAAGGACTCACACTACTGCGTTCTGGACCAGCTGAAGTTTTTGGGTCAGTCTCAAGGGTAGGCCCATGTAGAGCAAGTTACAGTAGTCCAATCTGGAGGTGACCATTGCATGGATTACAGTGGCTAGGTCAGGGCGGGACAGGTAGTGGGGCAGTTGCCTGACCTAATGTAGCTGGAAAAACACCAGTCTGGCAATATTTGTGATCTGAGCCTCCATTGATAAGGAGGCCTCCAGAATCATGCTGAAGCTCTTGATGGTGCTGGTGTTAAGGGCACGCCGTCAAGAGCCAGGAGTCAGCACCCCAAACCTGAATCCTCTCTGCCCATTTATTTATTATTGGTAAATTTATACCCCGCCCTCCCCAGATGGGCTCAGGGCAGCTCACAGATAGGCACACATGCCAAAATTCAACAGGTAAAAACAGAATCCGCAGAACTTCCGTATTAGCATGATTCAGTCTCAGCTGGCTCTGTTGTAACTATCCTACCATGGTCTCCAGCCCCTCAGCCAGAACTGTGTTAGATTGTGGAGAAATAACAACTTCAACAATGGTTTATGAATACACTACGCTTAAATACATTCTGTCACCAAGGAGGATAGGGATGAGAAGGTCTTGAGATCAAGAATTGAAAATGGGGGGGGTGAAACAGAAAGATTACGTGGAGGGAGACACAAATAAATTAGAAAAGTGTGGAAAAGAGGGAGAGAAATTAAGGAAAACAGAGGGAAAGATTCTTTTATCTTGCTGTAACACCCTAACTACTGCATTGCAAGATCTGGCTGAGCTGGGTGCAAGGAAAGGAAGAGAGAAACGCTAGACTGTTATCGAAAATGACCTTGGTTAGCAGTCTGCAGACCAGCAGTTAGTGTAGAAGCCATCAGAGAGAGTTGCTTATCTTGCTCCATTGCTGGATGAGCTGATGGCTTTAGAATGATCAATTAGGCAAGTTTGCTTCAGTCCTGGAGAAAGGGAAGTCTAAAAGAAATCAACCCTGACTGTTCCCTGGAAGGCCAGATACTGAAGCTGAAGCTCAAATACTTTGGCCACCAAATGAGAAGGAAGCACTCGCTGGAGAAGACCCTGATGCTGAGAAAGACTGAAGGTCAGGCCCATAGCCAGAATTTCTTAATTCAGGGGGGACTTTAAATAAGTCAGGGGGCACTGATAAAATAAAAATAAAATAAAATAAACTCACACTCGCAGGCAGGAGCAGGGTTATTTCCCCTATTGTGGAGGGTGGGTGTAAGTGGAAGTCAGTCACTGACTCCGAGTAACCTGAGGATGATCCCCTCCTCCTCTCATTTCCCCCCGCAACCGCATTGGCTGTGTGGAGTGCAGGGAACTACGGCGAAAATGGCGGGCTCCTGTTCGGTTCCTTATTTCTTTCTTCCTGGCTGACTTTGTGCTTCCACGGTGACTTTGCCTTGGTCACACCCCCACCCACCACCCTGCAGGGGGGCTTTCTGCTGCAACACTTCTCAGACTTGGATGTGGCAGCCCGCCCTGCCGGGGAGACAAGCCAAAGAAGGAGAGGTGGGCGAGCAGACGGGATGGAAATGGCTGCTCTGCTGCCACTGGTGGCTTGTGTGCGCCCTGTGTTGGTGCAACCAGGCTAGACTGAGAAGGCAGGAGCTGAAGGAAAAACCCGGGAGGGGAAGCTGAGGGAGTGCTGTGTTTCTGTCTCCCTTGGCGGCCAGCTTCCTCAGCAATGAGGGCATAGGCGCATGCAAGTGAGCAAGGTCTGCAATCTTGCACTGGAGGGAGAAGGGGAGAAATCTCTGTAGTTGCAGGTTCAGCCACAGGACCCATAGCCCCCTGGCCACACCTCACTTGCCAGCCCGCTCAGCTGCCTTGCACTGCTTCATGCCGTGGTTTAGGGATGTGCATTCGGTTCGTCTGAGCTGAATGCGAGGCCTCCCCCAGCAGAGGTCAGGCAGCAGCTATTCAAATTCAAATTCACCCAGGCACTCAATCACAGGCAAAACAATGCCCCTTCCACTTCCTCTCAATTACAGGCAATCCCAGTCAAACAGTGCCCGTTCCTCTCCCACACTCAATCAGCCAGGACTCTGCAAGAACTCTAAGTGCTTCCACACACTGCTAAACACAGTTTTCCCACAAAATATCCTTAGCTAAATTCTCTCGGCTGAAAGCAAGTAAAAGGAACCCACTCACCACTCTCACAGCTCTCTCTCCTGCTCCTGCTCAGAGCTCAGCTGGACTATATCCTTTGTTTTTGCCATTGACTTCAATGGCCCATAGGATATAATGGGGCAGACATTGACATTCGGCTGGCGGAAAAACTCCTGAATAACAACAAAAGCTGCTATTTTAGTGCCTTTTACTGTGCTCAGACTTCTCTGAGCCCCTAGTGACTGCAGCCAGAACTGCATTAAAATAAACGGAAAGACATTTGGCTTGATGTAGCATGAGGCTGGCTTCAAGGGCCCTCCAGCTGACTTGGGCCCCCTGAATTTTGTTCCCATTGTCACCGTCTGTCGGCAGCCCTGGTTTGTTCTGTAATTGCATTTTACAATCAACATGTTAAGGAGCCAATTCAGATTTAATATGAAACTATCAAATCCCAAGTGCCATTCAGAGAATAAGTAATTTAACTCAGAACTAAATGGGAGCAATCATGTTGACTTGAATGTTCTTTCCTGCTACTTCTTTAGCAAGAAAGCGTGACAATCCAACTAATCCAGCTTTGCTGTCAATGTACACAGACTGACCAGAATTGCCCTTCAGTCCAACAATACTTCCTAAAACGAGATAAAATAGAATGAAACTATATGGTAGGTAAATTCTAGGTTTAAAAATTCTAGCAAGACAAATTACATTTTCCAGCTGGTGTATTGTGCTTTGATAAATGTAGAGCTTTTAACCATAATATTCTTAAATAGTCTGTATCAATGGGTTAATGTGCATTGAACAAGCAAGCCTGTTTCAGGGAAATGCATTAGGGAGGCAGTTTAAAAAGTTAAGCAGGAACCTACAAATACTTGAAATGGGTAGAAGAAACAGGGCAGGGTTACTACACAGAGCAGTAGTAACCCTTCATTTAATAAATTTCATTGTATACATGCGCCTTCATTGAATACATTTTCAATGTACATTTTTTAAAAGTTACAATGTATGTACCTGCACACATATATCACTTCTTGTTTGGAGTAAAAGGGTTAGCCTCCTTCATACTTTATGGATTTTTGTGTAAATATTTGTAAACACATTCCTCATCTCCCAGGGGTTCCAGTATGCAGATTTTCTGATCTGCATACTGGGGCCATATTCAGAATTAGACATATAATTTTAAAGAATTAAAGATATATTTTTTAATTATATCCCAGGAAACTGTAGGTCATTGTCCAAGAATCCATATTGTGCTGCTTAGGAACTAAAAAGGGAGAGAGAGAAAATTTAATTTGCTTGGTTTGACAAAATACTCTGAACCTGTGATACTCAGTCGTTCAGCAGTCACTTGTGGCTTTTTGGCGTACTACCTATGGTTCCTCTGGGCACTATTCTCCAATGTGGTACCCTCCCCGTGTTCCAGGAAAATGAGCAAGGGCATCTCTGTATCCAGTCTTTCCAATAACTTTAAACCATATGCTAGAGAACCTATACCATGGATTAAATTATTTGTAGCCAAATAAGCATTAATGAAATATAATCACATTTACTTCAGGAGACACACCTATGTTAACAACAGCACCACTCTGCTATTGAATCATACTCTTCACAGCAACTTTGCAGCAACATTGTTCCCAATAGATTAGTGTGAAGCTTGGGTATCATTTCATCTACCTTGGTTCTCAACAGCAAGACGTCCCTGTTGAAAACATTGCTCAGGTTACCATTAATTCCTGGAAAACTGTCATTAAACTCAATAACAAAATGGGACAATGTGTTCTGGTAACATTCTTTACCATCCAATAACAGAATACTAAAAGCACTATGATTGTTTTAGCTAGTTTTGCTGATAATACATTTTTGCCTGTCAGTTATATAAGTTTAAAGAGTCATAGAAGTGTAAATCCTGATGAGTTAATTCTGGGTTTGTGCATCTAATCAGACACCCAACATTGCTTAAGGGCTAAGCAATGATCAGGGAACCCTAAAAAGTGCTTCCTGTATACCTTTACTTACTGCATCACCCTCAAATTGTGTAAGTTACTGTAACACTTTAAAGCTTATCCAAGAACCCATCATTGATGGTGAGAGCAATGTAAATAAGAAGCCCTCAAATACCCAAGATTCACATTCAGCTTCTGATCAGTTCAAATACTAAAGGCCAAGCTAGACATGACAGTGTCCGAGAGTCCTACTGGGCAATTTAAAATGCTGCAACAGCCTGATCCTGATCAGGCTCGCAGCAAGGGGAGGTGCTCTTGTCCCCCCCCCCCCGTGCGCGCGCGCGCCTTTTCAAGTGCCAAAACAGCCACAGGGGATCCAGTTCAACCCATGAACGCCATCACACCTGAGGCTACGGTTGTAAAAATACCTTCTTTATAGTAATTGTTAGCACGCTCAAAGGGACTACCTTCTGCATTGATGAACTCTTGTACTGTTGTTAACTGTCTTAAGTTGAAGGAGAGCCAAACTTGCATACAGATATTTTTTCTATACATTCTAAGATAAAACCAACAAACTAATTCTCTAATGCAAAATAAACACGCTCTTTTCTCTTGTTCATACTTGCACATTTGATATTTTCAAAAGAAATTACTTTTGACTGTTACTAAATACAGACACTAACCTGTTGACACCTGCAGCATTAGCCAGGTAGTTTACATAACCTAAACTCTTTTCCATTTGGCTAAACATATTTTAAACATCTTCCTCTTTGGAACATCACAACTAAATGCTAGATGACCTGCTGCGATAGAATAAAATCCACAATGAGTCCAAAGTACTACATTACAAATACATTTGCCCCAGTTTCTTGGACAGGGACTCACAACTGAAGAATTTACAACAGGCATTCTTGGGATTACACTACCCACTCAATGAAGTGGGAGGAAACTGATGGACAAAGCCAGACTGTTACCTTGAAATAGGCCACTGTAAGAGAAGCCCAAAAGAGATAAAAGCAGAAGATCATTCATTGTAACCTATAGCTTCCAGCTCTCAGCAAACCAGCTCATCAATTATCTACAGCCCATCCTCAAAGGATAGTGATACTTTGGCCTTATCTGCTATCATTTGTCAACAATGTCCTTCTACTCTCTAACTTTGACTGACAGGTCAGTCCCTGTATAAAAAATAATAATAAATGGACATCTAGCTGGTTTTTAATTTTTAATTTGTCATTTGTTTTTAAATTACAATATTCAGAAATTAGCAGAACATTTAAATCTCCTCAGACACTCCATTTCGGAAATCAAAGTCACAATTCTACAACAAAAGATCATCAAAAGGAGACTCCATCATAAAACTGCTGAATTGGAATCCAAGAGTTCCATAGTACCTCCCACCAGCATGAATAAAACTTGGGATGTATTCATTACATATGTTAACTGTTTTACCAAAAGCTGGGACTGTCTCCCTTTTACAGGTATCCACTAGCTCCTTATTTTTCTTGATTAGATCTGAGCTTTACATAATTTCGCTTCATCCAGTACTTCCTACACTTCATGGCCTCTTGAGCCCCCCCCCCCCCCCCCAGCATCTGGCAAAGTGGACTCTGGTCCACAAAAGTTTCTCCTGGGATTTTAGGCACCATAAGACTTTAGTTCTTTTTTGCTGGTACACAGGAACACTGAATCCTTTTTTCTTTTTAGAAAAAATGTTTAGAGCAAGTCTTCTGTTTTATTAGAACAGCTTAAAATTTACAGGAAATAAAATTATTTTGTGACTTCCTTGAATGATTTTTCAGTATTACATGCAGCCTTCCCACAGAGTATTGCTGGCAGAAGATAATTAAGCTGTAATTAAGTCATTTTACATAGGTTTTTGCTTGCTGGCTAGCAAATATCCCAGGGTCTATCATTATTGCCCACAAGCATTAGCAAATTAGCCATATCCCTTCCCAGCAGGGACTGAGTCTGTTCCTTGAAGTCATCTTGCTTCTGTCTCTTTCGCTTGAATGAGAGCTGCCTCTTCCAGCCAAATTAAGTGCTCTGATGGCAAAAAGCCTCACTAGAGTTGGCAGGGTTACTGGCAGAAAGCTTATCAGATCAGAATAGTGCATGGTTCTACGAACAGAATACATTTTTGACACATTATTCTGACAGCAGCTATCAGTTCTTTAAGTATTTGCATTACCCTGGTCACTCAAGTCTGCACCATAGCCACTATTAAAGATTCTATTTTGATGTGAAGATTGCTTAGTGCTTCTTGACATGGAAACAGAATAAGGATCACCCGCCTGGGCATGTGAATTGCAATTGACCAGTGCCATTACAAGCCATAAAAATAAAATCATTTGTTATGAACTGTGAGACAGGAGAGAAATTTCACTAGTGTTCTTCTCTCCTCCCCACACCCAATCATATTGTTATAGCGATGGGGAAAGTGGCATTAACTGAATTTGTGGGTTTAAAAAGAACTTGTCTGGATTACTGTAGTTGGCTCCTTTTCTATTTGCACATTTCTGTGCAAGCACCTTATTCTATCTGGAAATCAATTGCTTCAGTCAAGTATTTTATTTTTATTTCATTTTCATTTTACCTTATTTATACCCCACCTAGCTCACTGAGACTCAGGGTAAATTACACAGTGTATATCTGTACAATCATAGTCTTGAACAAGGCATAGACAATGTTAAACAATGCAGAAAATGGTATTATATAAGCATAAAAACAAAGCATTCAGAGAAGGGTAATAAGGACAGTAGATAATCATACTTTACACAGTAATATCATTCACATTCCTGCTTTCTTTATCAAAGCACCTTCTTGAACCATTTTGTTATAATACAGCCCTATTAACTTTTCAAAAATGCCCTCCTGAACAGTTCTGTTTTACACAGTTCACTTAATGACAGAAGTGTGGGGGCCTTCCTGATGACCTCAAGCAGGCCATTCCACAGGATGGGGGCAACAGAATGCCTGTGTACTGGCAGTCGTTGATGTTGCCCATTTGTGGCATGGCACCCACCGAAGGCCCTGCACAGATGAATGGAGGTGCCATGGTGAAGCAAAGCAGGGGGTGATTCTATAGATATGAGGGTCTAAGGCCATGAAGGGCTTTGTTTGTGATAGCCAGTACCATGACTTGAACCCAGTAACTGATGGACAGCCAGTGAAGTGACTGTTTAATGGGTCCAGTATGTATGCTCCATATAGGTCCCAATAATAACCAAGTTTCAGCCTTCTGTTCTAAGTAGAGCGCCATGCAACAGCCCCCAAAGCATCTGTGGTGAGAATTCCAACAAAATGTGGGGAGAGGCAAGCTCCTTGGCGTTCCCATTTCCCCAGAACACTGCTGGTGTGTGATGAACCACGCAGAGTAAATGCCAGGGAGAGGAAATGGAGGACAAGCATTGCTGGGATGAACAAGAGCAGGCAGTGATAATTAACTTCATGAATCATTGACTTCATTAACTTGGGAGAGGGGCCATGGCTCAGTGGTGGAGCATCTGGTTGGCATGCAGAAGGTTCCGGATTCAGTCCCCGGCATCTGCAGTGTAACAGGTAATAGGTAATGTGGAAGACCTCCATCTGAGATCCTGGGCAGCTGCTGCCAGCCTGAGTAAATATGTGGAAGACCTCCATCTGAGACCCTGGGCAGCTGCTGCCAACCGGAGTAAACAATGCTGACCGTGCTGGATTGATGGGCTGACTCAGTATCAGGCAGCTTCGTGTGTTCAGCTCATTGGAGAGATGGCTATAGGGGAAGGAGCTAAGCAAACTTGTTGGAGTCTAGGACAGCCAATTATCCCTTGCAATTTGGTCAGATGCAGCAAAATCCTAGTTGTGCCTGCAACTCCTTTCAGAGCTGTCCTGTAGCGAGCTCAATGCCTGTGCTCTTCATCAGTACTATGGCATTCTCTGAAGTCTTTCCTGCCCTGGCATATATGGCTGATTTTGAAACCAGGGTCAATGGAGGAGTCTAAATGCCCCCTGATGTGTTCCCCCCACCGTACCCAATTGTGTGCATGGTTAAAGGAATGCTGTGAAGGGCAGTTTCCAGTCTTGCCTGTTCCTTCTAGTGTGCTGCTGATCGGCTTTCTACTGGCCAAAAGATGAGCTTTGCCATGCTCCCAGCATTCCCGTTCCTAAACCATGCGTTTTAAACCCCTCCTGCCTGTTGTCCAAATGAGAACGTTTTCCTCATGAGCTACTGGGGAGAGGACCAGAATGCCTTGTATTGATAGGCATCCTCTTCTTGCTCTTGTACTATCTGCATCTTTCTCACCTTGCAGAAGGCTTACCCTCCCACCAGACCCGAAGCCTTGCTTGGAAGAGGCTGTGGGGTTTTCATGGGGGTTTCTTTTCACAAGTGAGCGGTGGCATCATCTGGGTGATCTGGTCAGAGTGGCCATGGTTCTTGTTCTGTGTATCCACTTGTCAAAGGGGCACATACCTGCAGGACAGTCCCCTTCAATAGAGAGTCCAGGGGTGATTTCCCACTAGCGCTGCTCCGGGCTCACTCTTCACTTTTGCCTCGATGGTAGGTGTCAATTTCACACAAGCTGCTGCTTGCCTCTCAGCTTCGTGCGATTTTCCCCGCGTCTACTCAATCCTCAAAAAACAGGATTGAGTAGACGCGGGGGAAATCGCAGGAAGCTGCGAGGCAAAATGCGGCTGCGCAGCAGCTTGTGTGAAATTGACACCTACCATCGAGGCACAAGTGAAGAGTGAGCCCAGAGCAGCGCTAGTGGGAAATCACCCCAGGAATGTAGAAGGCACAGGGCTTCAACACTACAGCCTTCCATACAGTAGAGGATGCTGTGTTGTCTTTGTTCCTCCCCTTGTTCTGTGAGTGTATGGTCGCATGGTGACAGCAGGGAGGCATGCTGCCATTAGTGTGCATTGATTGGCAGCTCCCATATCTGGTGGTGGCATCAAGCTGCTCTGTGACTGGTGGGTGTTGACATTGTTGCTCTGGTCTTCAGGGCACATGCTATACTCTCAGGTCCTCTCAGCTCCCACAGCCTTGCATGATGCAATGATTGGCAAAAAGTAGAAACGTTATGCACAGAAATACCAGTTGGATTGATTTTGTTTGGCAGAAACACCTGCTAACTGTTCTGGTTGGACAATGTCCTGGCAGGCACAGATCTGCTGAGTCATTCTTTCTTCTCATTGCCCAAAAAACTGAAAACCGAACTTATAGCAACAGGAGGAAGGTCAGATCAGAAGTTTCCTATTATTCCCAAATTCCATAAATTATTGCATTCAGATTCATTGTATTATATATATTAAAGAATGGAAATGATTCAAGGCAGATTTTGATTATTCATTAACCAAATGCACATTCTTTCTGTCTGTGATTAATGGAAAAGACATGCCTGGGACCAAATGTTAGCAGTATCTCTAATAGTCCACATGGTATAAAAATTCTGTGTATCAGTATGAAGGAGAACCACAAACTCTTGTTGCATATTGCTGTGTCATCTAAATATTATTCTAGCTAAACCCCATTTTGGAATCTTTGAACATCAGTGAGAATATTACAAATCAGCAAAAGACACAGCCCATCTATTTCTGAATGGTTAAACTGGTTTTGAAGATGCAGAAACTGGAAAATTCACCAAGTCAGTGAGAGAAGGGAAATGAAATACCATTTTCAAGTGGTACAATGTTTTATCAACTATTGTTCTTCAAATTAGAAATTAACATTTTCTGTAGCTGTGCTGTATGCGCATTGTTAAGTTTTATTATTTGCTGTTAAATATATCTGTTTTTCTATTCATTTTGAAAATAAAATCAGTTCGAAACTATTATTTTCCAGTGCGATTTGCAATATTCTTTCAACACAAGGGTGGCCAAATCACAAGCAGACCTTTTCACAGCATTAATGTTCTGAACTATGGAAACTGGCAGATTTAGCGTTCCACCCCAAAATTCAGC
>NW_015169191.1:316048-316327 GCF_001447785.1 Gekko japonicus | reverse complement strand
AGGAGAAATGCCACATGGATGCCACTTTTGTAGGGTTAAAGACTAAGAGCATGAAATTCCAAGGCCCCGGTCATCTGGGGAGCCTGTTAAAATTCCCTGTGATTGAATCGAAATAAGTGTGTGAGCATGTAAACTTATTATTCCTGTTTAGTTTTGGTATCTGTTAAAACATCATCATTGTGTCGTGTGCTAATTTGCTGCTCACCCTCTACATATATCAATGAACTGCTACCTTCCATTTCAATGTATCTGAGGAAGTGTGCATGCACACAAAAGCTC
>NW_015169191.1:298267-315916 GCF_001447785.1 Gekko japonicus | reverse complement strand
GAGCAGGAGGTCGGAACACTGTGGGAAGCCATGTATAAGGGAGGGGGAAAGGGAGGGGGTTGTAACAGGGATTAAGTTAAAAAAAATTTAGGTTGATTATGATGAGAATAATATGGAAAATGTAAGGTTGAATATGAATGTTTATGTCCTGAATAAAAATTTTACAAAAAAAAAAAGAGACATGTTCTGGATTTGGATTAGCAGCATAGTACACAGGGAGACAGAGTTTAGATCCTCCTCCACCCTGCACCATTTGCTCAATCAGAAACAACTCCAGATGCTGATTGTCCATTATGGTAAATGTAACATCTAGCCCCTCATGTATACGTGGATTATCGGATGGTATAAAGAATGTTTTCTCAAGGCTATTTCAGGTTGGGAAAATGGTGCAGGCAAAGGTCTAAGCTCCCTCTCCAAATGCACCATAATCCTGATCTGAACTGAATTCACACACATCTGGAAATTGTGGGACTCTTGAATATTATTCTCATCTAGAATACCTAGGGACATCCCTTGATTGTTAGGCTCTTCAATGCGTAACTTTTTTTTTTCTTATGTGACTCTATAGACGGGGGATGTTATGGAATATCCTGGCATTTTGAGTAATAAACAGGACAGTTGAACCATAAACTCCATTAGCCTGAAATAAGCAACGCTTGTACAGGTCACAAATTATGGGAGAGGCACTGAAAATCAGCATACAGAAGTTGCCCCTGATCATTGCCATCAGTCTAGTGAGGATCAGTGGAGAAGTTCCTCCGATCTAACTGCCTGTCTATCTGAAGGAGTCTCAGAGCAGCTTACAATCTCCTTCCCTTCCTCCCCCCACAACAGGCACCTTGGGCCAAAACTGTTTCTGAGAAACCCTTTGAAATATGGGGCAGAAAGGAATAACTTTTTATTACTCTTTTGCCCAGCCTAGATGCGTGCTGTGGGAAAGGTTATCCCTTTCCCAGGAAGCGGATGTTGGAGGTCTTGCAAATTTTAGGTAGCAAAAAATTGCATTTTTGTGTTGCTTTCTGTACTTTATAGTTTTTTTTATTTACTTAAAACTTTTCTAAGCTGCCTTTCTACCCAACTCAGGGACACCAAGGCAGCAAGCTTTTCAAACACTGAATCAGCATTTAAAACAGGCCACTGAAGCAAGGAGCCGCGGAAGGGGGCAATGAGTGCCTCCTGAAAGTGCTGGGGCCACTGGGCTTGGGGGGTTGTCTCCTCTGACATATCTGCAGCCTGACCATGGGGGCACACCCCACCCCCGTGGGACTCACCATGCCTTTCTCCTCCTGGCTCCCAGCCAGGACAGGTGTAGGCAGGCTGGCGGCGGAGGAAATGTGTGAGCAGCACAGTCTGGATGCCCTGCTCTGCCCTTGGAGCCTTGGTGCCAGCCTCCCTCTGTGGCCGTGCTAGTGGCAGCACACACACCACCACCACCCACCACCACTCCGCCGCAAAAGGACCAGATGTCAGGCCAGGTGTTTGGTGAAGGATCCCTGCCAAACCGGAGGAGGCCTTGGGCAGCCGGGGCAGGGAGTCTGACCTCCGGGGATGGGGAATCGGGTGTGGCTGTTCACTTCCCAGGGGGCGCTGACCTTTCCCCGCAGGCCCAGGTCTTTCTCTGAAAATCCCCCCCCTCAGTGGGCTCCTCCACGAAGCAAGCGAAGCACCCGCAAGGGAGAAGGAGCTCTCTGACTAGTGTCGGAGGGGCACCGACTGGAAGCGTCCGGGTCCTCCTGGCTCCCCCTGGCCGAAAGAAGCCAAAAGGCTGAAAAGGGTTTGCGTGGCGGGTGGCACTTAGAACTAGCATAAGGTCCCACACGGCACATGCGCAGTTCTCGGCAGACTCCTGGTTGCTGCGGTGGGGAGAGGAGCGTCTTGCATCTGATGCAAAGGGAAAGGGGGGGACTTTAGAGAGGAGCTGCAGGTCGCTCCGCTTCGCTGGCTTGTACCCAGACATGCTCAGGGGCACTCGCTTGTCTGAGTAAAACCTCAGCCTTCCCCATCAGGTGTCCTGAACCTCAGCATGTGGCCCCTGGCACAAATCCAGCTGGGGTAAATAGGAAGTCAGGGGGGCCTTGGCAGGAAGACGGGGGGGGGCAGGGGCCCTATCATAGCTACGGGCCTGATTTAAAATCAGTCAATCAAACATATAAATACATAACAGAAACACAACCAGGGAGGAGGGTTAATAAGAGTTACAGAGGGAATGCCAAACAAAACAAAATAACAATATTCACCTGCTGGCAGAATACAATGATAGAGACAGATAACTCTCCAGGGGTGGGTTGGCCAGAATTTTAATACGATGACCAAGGAAACCCTTTCTCAGGTTGCCAGTCACCTTTCTAGCCTCAGATGGCCGGGGCAACCGAAGCAGGGCCTTTGAAGATGACCAGAATGTCACCTCTTAGGTTTCCTCATTAGCTTATTTGTGTATGCAGAGGAGGAGTGAAAAACCCATTTTGCAATGTGTTCTCTGGTTCTGAGAGATGTCTAAGTTATTTCCATTATGTGCAGGCTGTTCTAAGCTCAGTCTACGAGAAGGGAGAAAAGGGGAATTGTAATTGTTTTCCTTATCTCTCACACACACACATGCAGACTACAGTCAAGGGAATAATTATGGCTGGCCTAGAGCTGCCCATTAATATACGAAAATCTCTAGGTAGCAGCAGCAGCATCTCCTAAAGAGTTTTTTGGGGGAACCGAGAGGCAGGAGTGCCCATGTCAACTCTCATATATGCCTGCCTGGAGGATCCAGAGAAATGGGAAAGCACAACAGGAGCATCATTTCTTCACGGTGTAGCATATTTATATAGTTTGCCAATTACTTTCCTCTTTCGAGATTCTTTGCAGACAGCAACAGGAAGGATGGGAAATGAAAAATTGCAAGCAGTTTCAGAAAAAGGCCAAGCTGAGGAAACACAACTGTGAGCAGTGTTCCCTCTAACCTGAGTTCGTGTGAGCTAGCTCACAGTTTTGTAGCCTCTGGCTCACACATTTTTGTCTTAGCTCAGCAAGGATGGCTCCAGAGCAAACTAATTTATGCAGTAGCCAAATTGCTTGCTCACAACCTTAATGCCAGTAGCTCACAAAGTGGAATTTTTGCTCACAAGACTCCACAGCTTAGAGGGAACATTGACTGTGAGTGCTCCCTTCTGCAAGGTTGTTCTCCTCTGTCTTTGTTGTCCTGCGTACCATGTTGGGGCTCTTCAGGCCTCAGAATTGAGGAAGATAGGATGCCTGCTAAGCACCACAGTCCCTCCTTTCCTCCCCTGCATCAATGCTCTGTGTCCCTCTCTAGCATTGCGCTGCTTCCTCCCTCCCCAGCCTGTCTATGACGCCTGCCTTTTATTCCCCTCCCTGGTCTTACCCCTACCTCCTCTGCCCTTGAGGAAACAATCATCCACCCCTCCCAATTCACCCAAAAGTCCCTGCACCTGGGTCTGGCATGCCCTCACCTGTTTCCCTGGTCCATGTTTCCCTCTTCAATCATCTGCCGGCTGACTCTCGTAAAGTCTCTTGTCTTCCTTAGGCAGGCAGCCTGTTCCCTGGTGCCTTTCCCTCCCTCTGATGGCCGTGGCCAGGTAAGTATCCCAACTCCAGGACCTCGGTGGGGAGAAGTTGAGTGTGGGCATGGGCTCAAGTCCAGAGAAAAACATTTTATTTTACTTATGGCTGCACTGTTTACAAAAGTCTACCACTAGTTTCTTTAGGCTGTCGCTGTTTTTGATTATTCCAGTCACACTAGACTAACCTTGCCATGAGAGGTATCAGTAGGTGCTATTATGCTCAGGATACAGAAGATTACAATCTTAAGAAGCAACAGCACAAATTAGAAGGCAGTCTTCATCACATGAGAAGGTAAACTTCAAACAGTTTGTCAAAGTATAAATAATATAATGTTGGCCCACTTATTATCGCAACTTTGTGCATCACCATTTTCTCACTCTGTACCAGGCATCCTAATTCCATGTTTCCTTGCAAAGCAATATAGTTAGAGCACCATGTTTTTACAGCCGGGATCAATATGACCACTGTGTTTATGTTCTTGTGCTTTGCATCAATGCTCTGTGTCCCTCTCTAGCGTTGTGCTGCTTCCTTCCTCCCCAGCCTGTCTACGAAGCCTGCCTTTTATTTCCCTCCCTGGTCTTACTCCTACCTCCTCTGCCCTTACTCCTACCTCCTTACTCCTACCTCCCCTCCCAGTTCACCCAATAGTCCCTGCACCTGGGTCTGGCATGCCCTCACCTGTTTCCCTGGTCCATGTTTCCCTCTTCAATCATCTGCCGGCTGACTCTTGTAAAGTCTCTTGTCTTCCTTAGGCAGGCAGCCTGTTCCCTGGTGCCTTTCCCTCCCTCTGATGGCCGTGGCCAGGTAAGTATCCCAACTCCAGGACCTCGGTGGGGAGAAGTTGAGTGTGGGCATGGGCTCAAGTCCAGAGAAAAACATTTTATTTTACTTATGGCTGCACTGTTTACAAAAGTCTACCACTAGTTTCTTTAGGCTGTCGCTGTTTTTGATTATTCCAGTCACACTAGACTAACCTTGCCATGAGAGGTATCAGTAGGTGCTATTATGCTCAGGATACAGAAGATTACAATCTTAAGAAGCAACAGCACAAATTAGAAGGCAGTCTTCATCACATGAGAAGGTAAACTTCAAACAGTTTGTCAAAGTATAAATAATATAATGTTGGCCCACTTATTATCGCAACTTTGTGCATCACCAATTTCTCACTCTGTACCAGGCATCCTAATTTCACGTTTCCTTGCAGAGCAATATGGTTAGAGAGCCATGTTTTTACAGCCGGGATCACTATGACCACTGTGTTTATGTTCTTGTGCTCTCCATGACACAGAAAGATTTTGAAAGAACAAAAATAAGTGGAGAACCTTATACAAATCTATTGTTGCTTGGGATACAATCACTGTTGACAAGCAAGATGTATTTATAGATCTGCAGCTGCGCTTAGAGTCATATAAAACGCAAATCCAAGCAACACCACCCAGCTCCTTTCTCAGCTAAGCATTATCCCTTGCCTTGTTATGTCACTAATCACAGACTTGACACCAGATCAACCCATACACCATAAACCGCACAGCAGCAGTTTTTTTTTTAACCTTGCCTGACCTATCCTACTGGATATTTACACTTTCTAATGCAGAAGTATATCCCTAATCTGCTGGCAAAGTAGATTACTGAAACCAGAATTGGCGTGATTTTGTACCTTTCCTTGTGTTACTGTGCTGCATGGCACAGCTAACGGTCCAGCCTTGCTAGAGTTAATTGTGAAGGGGGTAATAACAGAAGTTCATTCTATGTCTGTGTACTCAGAAGAAGTAAGGTAAAGGTAAAGGTTCCCTTGCTCGAAAGCCAGTCGAATCCGACTCTAGGATTGCAGTGCTCATCTCCGTTTCAAAGCCGAAGAGCCAGCGCTGTCCAAAGACATTTCCGTGGTCATGTGGCCGGCATGACTAAACTCAGAAGAAGTAAGTCCTGCTAAATCCCATGTGCACATACGATACCAGTCCAGCAAACTGGGCTGGTGGTCTTAGCCAATGGGCAACAGGGACAGCTGGCCCAGGCCACGTGCTTGTTGGGCCTGAATGCCCACACCTCCATCCCCCTTAAAGGAGGAGGGAAAGAAGAAGAACAGCAGGCTCCTGCCGTTGCTTGCGCCTGCCCCATCTGGGGCTCAGGCATCTGTTTCGGCAGCAGTGCTGGCTCCCACCTGCCTTTCAGGGCATAAGGGACACTGCCGGTCCACCAAGACTTCCCCTGCTAATGAAGAAAGGGGTATTTATTCCATGAATTCATTTTGCCCATAGTTTGGTCAACATCCCAAAAAAGTAGCGAAGCATTTACATCCCACTGCTTATATAGTGCATCATAAAACCCAGGAGATGAGAGTTTAGCTAATTAAGAGGACATTGTGTGCGCAAAATCTCTCTCCTTCCCCACGGTAGTTCACACTAACATTACCTCAGCTATCAAATAGCTCAAGCCATGTCGTTCAGATCTTAAGGTTATTCCCTCCACCTTTCCTTTTCTGCACATCTCTTTATAAAGCCAAAATAATGTTGTAGATAGTTCTGGGTTTTTTAAATTTTTAAATTTGTTTTATATGGACTTTAAAAAATAGGCAAATAGCATAGTAAATTGCAACAGATTAGCAATTCATTAATCCCTCCAAAAATGCAAAAACTCACATATGATGTATGTGTATATGTAGGGCATTTGCACACTGTCTTTCCTCCTGAAAAAGATGCTCAAGATGGCATCTTAACTGCCCCACTATTAACATCCAAGCCATAATACAAAGGAATCGCCACATTCTCAAACCCTGCCCACATCTCCAAAAGAGCAAAGCCAAGCACCAAAAGGTCCAGCAGTTCCTTGTGCCCTGAACTCCATCCCTACAAAAGGTCTCCAAATTCAGATGCAGTTTTAACTTCTGTACCATTGAAAACAGCTGATGTCTATTGAAGTAATAAGTGCTCCATCTCCTGCTGCAAAATTGTATGTAGTTATGGTTTCAAGAAGACAAGGGGGAGTTTCCCCCCCATTTTTTCCATCAGCTAAGGGAACTGCTTCCAGACAGGCAGCAACCGAAGAGAGAGATCCACCTCCAGTTCACTTGATTAGGACAAGAAGACCCTGCTGGAGCAGCACTTCCCTAGTAACAGAATGGTACAGCGCTCCCCTAGTAACAGGAAATGCTTGTTCTCCTGCTAGCTCAAGAAAGAGAAGGAATCTAAATTCATTCACCACTCCATGCATCAAAGCACAGCTGTGTTTCTCCCTTGGGAAAGGACAGCTCCATCTGGATTCAGCAGATGATTCATTGGAGTCAAGTTATTTGTAGCTATGCAGGTCCAAAATCCAAAACCAAAGCACAATCCATGTAATACCTTTTATTGGGACCAACCAAAATGACTCAAAACAAAGAAATCCATGTTATGGATCTTGACTCTTCAGACCCTCAGCTCACTCCCCCCCCCTCCTGCCCCTTCTTCCCCTTTGGACTCCTTCCACGCAGATTGGATCAGAACCATTAGCAGACAAGCCTCACCCCAGTAAGGGAACTTTTCTCCAGTATAATACTGAAGCAGATGGTCTCTGGTCCACTCCTTTATGTTCCAGGTGCATTTGACTTGCAGGAGGAACACTGGAGAATCCTGGTGGGCAAGAAATGATAAGAAAAATACTGAAGTACTATCAAGATGGGTAGCCGTGTTAGTCTGTGATTGATTGATTGATTGATTGAAAAATACTGAAGTACTATTAAGATAGTCTGTCTGTAGCAGCAGGAAAGAGCAAGAGTCCAGTAGCACCTTAAAGACTAACAAAATTTGTGGCACGGGATGAGCTTTTGTGAGTCACTGCTCACGTCTTGAGATTCTTCAGTACATTATTGGTCTGAGCAATGGCTATAAAAGGAAAATGGAAGAATAAGAATGGACACTGGTTGGAAAGGAGGCCACAGCGTTTAAGAACACAATGGCTCCGATCTCAGACATTCTTCTTTTTCTTTGGTCTGCAGCATGGTTATAAGAAGTGGCAAATACAATTTTGGAATCAAGTTTGCAGTCTCGTGCAGTAACGCCAGCAAGAAGTTTTAAAGGATTCTGATAACCTAAAATCAGTCTTCTCAACAGATATCACCCTCAAACATAAATGGCTACAAGCATGGACGGCTTCAAAAGGGAATTAGATAAGCATATGGAGCAGAGGTCCATCAGTGGCTATTAGCCACAAGGTATAGATAGGGGCTCTGGGGCAAGTGATGCTCTGTCTTCTTGGTGCTTGGGGGGGGTCCACAGTGGGAGGGCTTCTAATGTCCTGGCCCCACTGGTGGACCTCCTGATGGCACTGGTATTTCTGGCCACTGTGTGACACAGGGTGTTGGACTTGATGGGCCTTTGGCCTGATCCAACATTGGCGTCTCTTATGTTCTTATGTTCAAAGAAGTAGTTTGCAATATGCAGTTCCATGGCCAAACTACAGGTCAAATCCTTCTGTCATGCTGCAATTGGTTAAGACCTAGCCCTATGTGATAAATAGTACTTATTGGTTAGATAGTGCTTTTAGTGTTTAAATTGCTTCATATAATACCTCTTTTTAAAAATCCCTATTAAAAACCCTGTGAATTGGGCCCATATTTTAAAATACAGAAGTACCCTTTTCTGCTGCTGATCCACAATGCAATCCTAAAGAGATACCCTTCAAAAACCATGGAAGTCAATAGCCTGAGAAGGGTATAACTCTGCTTAGGCCTGCACTGTAAGCTTTCTAATAGTTAAGTGTAGAATAGTAAAACAGGGTCATTAGTCTCTTAAAAATACTCAGTCATCCGGTTTAATTAAGCAGCAAGTACGTTGTTAAAGATGAGAAGTGACATTTTAAAATGATTGCTTGAACAATTTTTTAATTTACTTATTACTGTGAATACTCATTCCTTGGGGACTTTTCAAACATGACAATCCTTTTCATTAAAACATTGTCCTCTTCGGTATTTTAGAGCTGCTTAAGAAAATGTTTAAGACTGAGACAAGTTAGTGTGTTGTTCTAATCCCACTTCTGTCGAACAATCTGATCCTATGGCTATTTAACACGACCAATTTGCAAGCTTTTTAATTTTTAAACATAATAATGCTTTAATTGGATTTCTTAACCCAAGGACCAGGGTGGACTGCAACACGAAGATCAAAAGCATAAAAACTAATATAAATCTTATTTTTAAATATCATAATACAATTACCAGCCACTGCCAGACCTAGATAAGGCATTAACCAATTAACTGTAGGGATTGGGTAGAAAGTAATGGAAAGAGTATACTTCTCACAGAGGACGAACAATGCTCAAATTTGGGGGGAGGGGCATGGATTAGGTAATATAAACCATAGAGGGGGGGGAGTAGAAATGTGGAGAGGGAAGACATATGGCATAAACCAAACAAAGGAATCCTGATACTCAAAGACTCTAATATAGACAGCACACACTTGGTTTAACCATGGCAACTGATAGCTGGCCTGTACAAGAAGCTATTATAATGTCATTTCCACATTTGCATCCTGTTTAAATTATTTGAGACAGTTTGAGTAGTTTAGAGCAGTGATTCTCAAACCATGTTCCATGAGTTCCTAAGAAGCTCATTTGGTATATCTCAATCAGAAAATCAGCAGTGGTGGAGAAGGTATTCATTGAGGCAGCTTGCCCATCATTGGCCCCTGCCACACGGCAGGGAAAACACCCGGCAAAGTGCGGCTAAATAGAGCCGCACCAAAAAAGAGACGCGTGGGCGGGATCCCACGGATCCCGTGCACCGCGTGCCGTTGCTCCCCAGCACGATCAGATAGGTAGGGACGCTCGGGAGGGGGAGGCTGCCGAACTGCGCATGCTCCGGATCGGAGACGGGAGCGCAACGCCAGCCAGATGTTGACGTGGGATCGCGCCCGTTTGCTGCGCTTCCAATCCGACCCACTCCCGGTCCAAAATGCATCGTATGAACAGGGCCATTGACCATTTTCTTGCAACATGCAAATTTGGGAGCATATTGTGCTGACTGTGCTGTGTTGACTTGGGTGTGCTAGAGCTGTGTGTGAGAGAGGGGGGAGTGAGGCCCAACAAAACTGCCTTGTTACCTGTGTGAATCAAGCATACACAACAGAAAAGTACCCCAGAACATTCTACAATATGCAGTGGTTCAAACAGCAGAAACGTCAATATGGAAAACATTCCCTACAAGCCAAAGGTTTAAAACATCATACCAAGATAACGGAGTTCTTCCCAAATCATTTTCAGCAGTAACTAATCACTCGTAACGTGCCACAATCTCTATATTGAGTCCCAAGATTTTTGTCTACCTCATATACAATTCCATGAAGAAGGAAACTAGTGAAGCCACCCAGTGAAAAGAACAGATAGAGTCACATGGCTGGTAGCATACCAAACTGGCATTTTGAGGAAAACTAGCCTTTGTTAATTCAGTAAAGATGCACAGATAGTCACATATGTTGAAGAAGCTAGTAACAGCATCTTGCAGGAACATGATAAGTGTCATGGACAGACAGGTATGAACTGTTTGGAAAGACTGTATAACTTGCATTCCAAATATACTTTCAAATGAACTCTTTCAAGTATTTGACATAAATGAAACACCGAGGACCTGTTGTGTTCCACACACCCCTTTCCTCAATAAATCAATACTTGGAAAGAGATTTCAGTTTTCTCATAATGTCAGTGGGTATGTATGAACAGCAAAGACACCAGGGTCTGGCAGTAAGAATTTACTACTTGAACAGTCATTTTATTTTTGCTTAGCTGCTGTGTTAAGATGCTGCTTCACACATGGTATTTGAATTCCTTATTTACAGTCTGCTCCACACCACCGAAAGCTAATTGACTGGCCTTCTGCATCATCAGTGAGATGAGATGGCACTGGGCTGCACAACCTAGCTTTTGAGTCAGCCAAGGCCATGCCGCACTGCTTAACCTCCTGAATGGTTCATTAAATAAGAACATTCATGTACTTGCTCTGCGTGCAAAAGGTCAGTGCTTGAAGTCATTTGGAAATTAGGGTTGTAATAGGGAAGAGAGTGAGTTTGGAATCCTAAACTGACATAATTAGCTCTGAGGAGAACTTCTAAAGCTCAAAGAAGAACTTGGTGGAATGGCATATAAGAGGTCATACTGAAGGCAAATACAAAATAGTTTAAAGTGATACTTTATAGAACAAACCCCAGCTGGAATGCATGTAGAAGTTTACGCTGTGCAGGATTCTTTGTCAGACAGAATGGAAAGAGAGCCAGTTTTCCTCATTAAAGTCTAAAGAGATGTATGTATTTGAGAACTAATGTAAGCCAAAGTCAGATTTATTGAAGGGGGGGGGAACCACGATTCTCCAAACAATATTTTTAAAGTAATAAATCTTACTCCACTGGACTATTTCCAGCAATTTAATCTAATCAGTTGAGCAAGCATACATAGGTCCAGTGCAGATGAAACATTGGTTGCTGGCAAGCCAAGGTTTGAAAATCAGGAATCCCCAGACACAAATTCCTTTTTATTATATTTTGATCCTGCCCCTTCTCCAGGGAAATCAGTGCAGGGCTCATGGTTTTTCCATCCCTCATTTTATAGTTACGACAACCCTGTGAAGTAGATTACTCTAAGAGCGATCGGCTCAAAAAGCTTCACCTCCAAGTGGAGTCATCCGCTGAGCTTCGCAGCCAAGTGGAGGGTTTAAATCTGAGGTTGCTATAATCCCTAAACCACACTGGCTATTCTGCCTTTTCCTTGTTTGACTAAACTTTGGTTTAGTTTTACATCTAACCACAGTTAAGCATAACCAAGCAATCTCACCTAAGGACTGAAGTGCATTTCTGAAGTAATGTTGAAATGAAGAGGTGGATTAGCATTATGATAAGTATTATTGTAAATGCCATGCTAAACCATTTTATTTGTTCTCACCTGGCAGTGTCAAAGACCCCTTCCCCTCAGCATCCAAAGCTAAAAGGTATAAAAATTCACCCCTCAAGCCCCAACTTCTGTAGACACTTTGGAATAATCCTGTTACCCCAGCCTCACGGTTGGTCCCTTGCCAATTTTGACACTGAGTCTCTGCTCCATGGACCTGGCACTGAGCTTTCAGTCTTTGCCTGGTCAATTTCACCTCTCCATGCAGCTTAGACACACACTGCTTCCCCAAGATCAGGCTTGTATGTCTGGTTTTCTTTTAGATGTTTATTTTCTGTAGGTAGGCAGGAGTTTTAGGGAAAGATTTTGTGTTTCACTGCAGTTTCATAATATTGCATTTCTATTCTGTATCTTTCATTCATTGCTGCTTTGCCATATTACATTGATTATCTGAGTTCTTCTGGTAGCACAATTTTAAAAAACCCTTTATTGAAGAGTCTTTCCCCCCTTGTTCTTCCAAGTGCTGATCTGAATACGCATCTCCATATACATAGGCAATACAATCCCAAGTGTTTAAATACACACATGGGCCAGGGACGCCCCTGCATGTTATGGCTTTGACATGCATACACTGATTTGTGTAACACCAGACCATTAAAAACTAGTTTAGCACTACTTTGCCAAACTGAGATTAGTCCAGTGTTATAAAAATAATTATTGGGAAATTAACTGAACATCTGGTATTATATTATAGAGCCATTTCACATATTATATGCCAGAACTGCAGGCAATGCAGTCTTCTTGACAACCACAAGATTACGTAGCTCGGTCCTTGGATCACAAGCAGAGAATGATACCATACCAGACACACAAATGACAAAACGCTTGGAACATCCTGTTATATTTGTTAAGAAAGCAACAATAACTCTCCCTAATCCATACTTTTAGGGATCTTGGGTCCAAACAGCTGCAAAGGCCATCAAGAGTGCATTCTGAAACAAGTCAGGGCGTCAGTCCCATCCTAGGCTGCACCTCAAGTAACACACTGCAGATTTGATCTCAGTACATTACTGATCTCAGTACACTACTGGTTTGTAGGATGCGCCTGGAATTTATTGTCCGTTTCAGGTGCACCCGACTGCCCATTTCTACAAGTCCCCTCACACCCCACATCATTTTACAGGCCTTCTGTTTTAATGGGAACTGTTTGCCTATATTTGAACACCTGGAGTGCTTTTTCCATTCAGTCACTATTGGCATATCACACTTATGTCATTCTCCAGCTAGTCTTTAATTGCTGGCATCCAGCCTCTGCATGGATTCCCTGAGCATCTTTGGCATGAAAAGCTTTTATATACACAAACCCCATTCTCACTTGCTTGGCGAAGGCATTGTCCAGGGTCAGGAGTGCCCTTTCACAAAGAATTAATCTGCTCCACTAAGCATTGGCTGAAGACCGTACTGCCAATATGAACCGATCATCTGTTGGAAGACTGAATTCGGGAGAGGGGACAGAATATAGCAAATACATGCCTAAAAAGGAGAAAAGAGTGCTCGCCCAATGTTTATATCCTAAGCTTAATGTACTTTTAATTTTAAAAAATGTTACTATTGCTAATGGTAAAGTGGGTGGTTCTTGCTCCTCATGAAAGCAGCAAAACCAGGTCAAACACGGACAAGGTAAGGATGTCTGGATAGAAAAACTATGTAACTGAGCATGCTCCAAGAGGCACAGACTGTTGATAGCCCATTCAAAGTGGGCACAGCAGTGGAGAAATCAGCCTGCTAAATCCCCTAAAAACTTAGGAAATCATGGAGGAAAGATCTGGAGGTTTGCAAATTTCCAAACTGCTCCCCTTCCTGCAGTTTCTCATGGGACTCTAGTAAGGGTTTTCTTATGAGAATAAAGTCTTCTCATTGATTAAAATAGGTTAAACAACAGGAATCTAAGAATAATAAATGAACAGTTCTTACAATGAATGGAGAACAGTGGGATTCCACAAGGATCAGTATTGAGACAAGTGCTATTTGATTTGTTCATAGATTATTTGCAATTAGGTGAGCAGAGTTATAGCCAAGTTTGAGGATGATAGTAAATTATTCAGGTTGGTGAAAATCAAAGCAACTTGGAAGGAAGATCCAAGAACATCTTTCCAATACTAGGACTTAAAGGTACCAATTGAATTGATGGGCAATAGATTCAAGACATATAAAAGGAAGTATTTTGTTACTCAATGAATAATTAATTTGTGGAGTTCACTGTCAGTGGTTGCAGTCATTGCTACAAGCACAGATGGCTTTAAAATGGAATTTGACAGGTTCAAGGAGGATAGGCTACTAGCCATGGTGGCTAAAGGGAACCTTCATATTCAGAGCCAGCAAACTTCTGAAAACCAGTGATAGGATGGCCACTATGCCTTGTTTATTGGTCCTCTGAGGGATGAAGTGGATTGACATGAGAGGCATCAATTCAAATCCACACTGAGGACTGCTACATACTTTCCTACATGCTTATTAGAATAATTGTATCTAATTCTGAACTGGGACCTAGAATGTGGATTTTAAAAATGCACACAGTGGGATAGGGGAGAGTTTTCTACAAACCTGATAGAAACCCCAGGTTTTCAGAAAAATCTGAACTCTCTATATAAATCTGAACTCTCTATATAAATCTGAACTCTCTATATAAATCTGAAATATCTCTCTCTCTCTCTCTCTCTCTCTCTCTCTCTCTCTCTCTCTCTCTCTCTAGATGAGAGAGAGAGATAGAGAGATGGGAACCCTCCCCCCTCACCTGAAAAAAGCAACCTCTGTAGCTTCCATCAGGTTTGTAGCAAAATCTCCTCTATCTGTCCCCTGTCTCACAAAACTATGTTCTGAGATCTCAGTGGCCGTTCTGTATGTATGTATATACCATGTGAAGGCAACCACAACATCTCTTGCCAAGCCTTGGTTTCTTCTCTGTCAGTCAAAGATGGAGTGGAGGGGAGACTATAAAAGGGTAAAAACTGGAAGGGAAGGATGGAAAGGGGAGAGATGAGAAGCAGCTGAAGGAGGAGTGATCAGAAAATGGTAGTTAGGTGGATAGGAAAGAAGAAAGGGGGAAAGGCTGGCAGAGAATATAAAGGAGGGAAACCTGAAAATAGAGTGGAGATAAAAATTAGTTAGTGGGTAGATGGGAGGAAGAGAAGGAAATAGGGAAAGGGGAGAGGCTATGGGTGCTGCCAGGGGGAGGAAAAGAAGACATTGTATGGGTAGGGAGATACGGGGGGGGGGAATGAGATGCTCCCCTGCAAGTCCTCTCTGAACCTTCACTTGTTATTACTAATGTAGTTCACAACATCCTTTTATCATCATAATAAAGATGGGTTGGACACTGACTCAGTTTTCTACTAATGGAAAGAAAGAAGTGATTTCCATCAGTTCCTCTGCCTGATGCAGACCCCAGATTTACCTCTAGCACCAACATTTCTGGGAGATAAGTGAGAGAGGGAAACAGGAAAGTTCTGTTCCACTGACAGATGTGCCTTCCATAAGCAGGAAATTTAGTCTGGATCCAACCAATTGTGTGTACAAACAGAAGGTGAGTGTGGATTTTCACCACAAGTGTACATAGGATGAAGACAGGAAAGTTTTTCCCCAGAGAGTTGGAAGAACAATCACCGCTTGTGATATTCACATTCTTCTTCCCACTTTCACTTTAGGTAAGCGGGTTCTGCAGGTGCAGGATCAAAAAACCTGTGTGCTCAAAGGTGAATGTGCATCAAAAGCAATATGTATATACCATGTGAAGCGAAGCCTCTTTCAAACCTCTGTACATTTTTAAAAGCTATTGTCTGTGAAGCACATGCTTGAGAACACTGTGCTGTGGGAACAGCAAACATAACTTCAAACAACTCCTTAAGAAGATGAAAGATGAAGAACAAAACTTAAACTGGCTACCATGAAATAACAAAACCTGTATCAGCTTTGTCTTGGGGCTCACCTTATTCCTGAGTCCATGAGATGAAAACATCAACAGCTACTGCCTCAAAACAGTGTGCATATTGCTGCATCAGAATGGTGCAAATCTGCAGGAACTCAGATGCGCTGGAAATAAGTATCCTGTCCTAAAACACTGTTTCTGCTCAAAAAATGCAATAGGATCAACAGACAACCACCTAAATGCAGGTCCACAGTAATTCCTTTCTGGAAACTCTGTGTAGGAATTGCAAAACATGTTAGGTCACTAGGTTTTTGGACATGCAATGTTTGATGAAAGGTGATGCAAGAAAGGACAAGTGACACTGCCATCATATTGTTCATTGGGGATTGCAGGCAGTCCAGTTTGAAGCCTTTGTCATATACTTGCTATCACCATAACAGTCTTTCCAACCAACAAGCCATAGCTGTCGGTGGGAGAAAAGTTTGTCTACAATATCACCATTTAAAGTAGGTTGTCTATGAATATTCTTCCTTTCATAACAACTGCAAGGTTATTTTTAGAAATGCTACCCTGTAGAATTGTTTGCTTGATAATTTTGAAAGCAGATGTCATTTCCTCTGAATTCTGTAAATAAAAGCTCTTTAGAAGCAACAAAGAACATTGAAAGAGCCTGCTAGTAACACAGTTCAGTCACTCAAAAGGCAACATTTTAAGCTCCTTAACATATGAACTATGCATATGCCATGCTTATGTAAAACAGTCCTGTAAGGAACATCTGGAATTCTGCAGCCTTTCTGAAATAAGGTTCTATGAGTTAAGAAATCTGCCTGGTCAACAAGAAGTACCATTACTTTGGAGCAAGAGGACAAGCTTTAAGAATAGAAGCACCAATGGAAAGACAAACCAAAGCAAGCCTGAAAAGTAGGTCAATTATAAGCAAGAAAGGCAGCAAGGCAAAGATTTCATCAATATGCTGTAGAGGAGCAACATCAGAGCAGATAATTCAAGAGACTTGCATTTATTTAAGAAACCTTACTACTATAATGAATGGTAAGATTGTCTAGATATCATACAAAGTTTGCAAGTAAATTACTAGTGCACTACTATTTTGTCAAGGTGCTGACTGTAATGAGAACAACCTGGAACGTACCTTAAGACTTCCTCTACCCCATCCCACCCCACCCCAGCTTTTCTGTCATTTAAACTCTGACTATAGATGTAGTCCGCATGGTCAAAGCAATGGTATTCCCAGTAGTCATGTATGGCTGCGAGAGTTGGACTATAAGGAAGGCCGAGCGCCGAATAATAGATTCTTTTGAACTATGGTGCTGGAGAAGACACTTGAGAGTCCCTTGGACTGCAAGAAGATCAAATCAGTCAATCCTAAAAGAAATCAACCCTGACTGTTCCCTGGAAGGCCAGAAACTGAAGCTCAAATACTTTGGCCACCAAATGAGAAGGGAGCACTCACTGGAGAAGACCCTGATGCTGGGAAAGATTGAAGATCAAAGAAGATGGGGATGGCAAAGGATGAGATGGTTAGATAGGGTCATAGATGCAACGAACATGAAATTGAGCAAACTTCAGAGGACAGCGGAAGACAGGAAGGCCTGGCGTGATCTGGTCCATGGGGTTGCAGAGAGTCGGACTCGACTGTGCGACTGAACAACAACAAGTGCCCCTTTTCTCCTATGCTGTAACTTTCTCTAGAAGCAACAGCAACAGACGCTTCTTTGTTGGTTTTTGCCTATTTCAACTGTGCCCTTCCAACCAGCCTCTAGCAACTTCCCAGGCTCACCACAACATATTCCACATCATTTGCCTCCAGCAGTCATAAGCCGATCAGACTCACTGTCCAGCATTGCCAAGATTTCATTCTGGCTGTTTTAGCATTCAGCTCACTACACTAAGCAGCCTTCAGTGTGACAGAAACACTGACTGGCTGGTGTCTTACAGCCGCTTTCCAAGGAGGCAGGGCTTTATATCTGCTATGTTTAGCTGAGGCCCACGAAGAGGCCAGCACAATGTTATTATTTTTTATTTTCCCAACTCCTTCACTATCCTCATACACATTCTGACACTAGATACATTACCTCCATAGTAAATTGAAGTCCCATCACAGACATAAACACCTATAAAACTGTTGATACATTGGATAAGAGATCAGTAGGGTACAAATGGGGATATCCTGGCTTAATCCTGATTTGCTCTCCATCAACACCCATCAACACCCTCACATACCTGTCAATGCCTTCTCATAACTATAGAGATGCCCAAGGCTTTTTTTGTAGAAAAAGCTCAGCAGG
>NW_015169191.1:271767-298063 GCF_001447785.1 Gekko japonicus | reverse complement strand
GGGGGGGGGAGGTCACTTTCCAGGCCTTCCCTCTGTAGCCAGGCAGGCAGAGGTTTTGGCTGTAGTGGGCGTGGCCAACTCTGAAGCCAGCCGGAACTCCGTTCCTGTGCGTTCCTGCCCAAAAATAGCCCTGGAAATGCCTATCCAGAACAAAAGCAGTGGAACAAACATTTTTTTGAGGCAAACTAGGATTTAAGTGTGGCTGTATGAGCTAAATCTTAGTTTTACAAACTACCCATCAATTTTTAAAAAACATTTTGTTATGCTCAAACTCCGGTTGCCAGGTTCTTCCTGGCAACAGGCTGGGGATGGGGGGGGTACTTACCAGGAGCAAGAGGGAGGCCAGGCAATGTACATCCCTTCTGGCATGCACTGCTAGTAATATCATCACGCTGTGCCGTCACAGCGCTCTGCTATTTGGGCAAAAACGGTATGGTAAAAATGGCTTCTACCATAGAGTTTTTGCCCAAATACCAGAGCGTTGCCTGGGCACCACCAGCATGATTATTTCACTTCCTGTATGTGCTGGAAGTGATGTCACCACATCATCGGCAATGCTGCCTGGGCCACCTTCTTTCTCTTGGTAAGTGCCCCTGCTGGCCAACTGATTGACGGTGGGGGGCAGGGCCTGGGGGGGGGTCTGGCAACCGTAACCCAAATTGAATCTATCCAGGACTCTCTCTTCTAGGGTTGCCAGCTCTAGGTTGGGTCAGTTTTACAAACTACCCATCAGTTTTTAAAAAAACATTTTGTTATGCTCAAACTACGTTTGCCAGGTTCTTCCTGGCAACAGGCTCGGGATGGGGGGGTACTTACCTGGAGCAGGAGGGAGGCCAGGCAATGTACATCACTTCTGGCATGCACTGCTAGTAATGTCATCACGCTGTGCCGCCACAGCGCTCTGGTATTTGGGCAAAAACAGTATGGTAAAAATGGCTTCTACCATAGAGTTTTTGCCCAAATACCAGAGCGTTGCCTGGGCACCACCAGCATGATTATTTCACTTCCGGGGGGGCCACAATAATCCGAGGGAAAACTCAATGGTTTTTTCTTGGATGATTGTGGCCCCACCCCCAACGTGCCCGACACAATCACATCACTTCTGGGTGACGTACTTGTGCCGTGCATGCACACAGGGACTCCCAAACCAGCGCTGGACTCCCCCGCTCTTCTTAAGGTAAGGGCAACACTTGGGGTGGAGACTGCGGATAGTGGGGTTTTTTTGGGGGGAGAGACACTGGCATGGAGTCTACCCTCCAAACCAGCCATTTTTCTCCAGAGGAACTGATCTCTGTAGCTTGGAGATCAATTGTAATACTGGGAGACCTCCAGGCCACACTTGGAGGTTGGCAACCCTAAACTTGGATTTTCATCCAGGATTTGGTAAGCAATCCATAGCTAAGTGGGGACCATGGGCAATCTTAACCATAGTTAACATCAGCAGCAGTTAGGGTTGCCAGGTCTAGATTTGAAAACACCTGGAGATGCTGGGGGTGGAGCCTGAGGAGGGCGAGGTTTGGGGAGGGGAAGGACTTCAATGGGGTCCATTGCCAAAGAGTCCACCTTCCAAAGTGGCCATTTTCTCCAGGTGAGCTGACCTCCATCACCTGGAGATCAGTTGTAATAGGAGATCTCCAGTCACTACCTGGTGGTTGGCAACCCTAGTGGCAGTGTTATTTATTTATTTGTTTGTTTGTTTGTTTGTTTAAATAGCATCAGTTAACAATGTTAAAAATAAAACCCAAGATCACAGAAACAGCATTAAACAACCACTGAGCTGCTGAAAAATATCCATAAAAGAGTCCTCAGGCTAGAAGCAAGAACTAAAGAACTAGTGGCAGTATAATGTTCAACCCTAGCTATAAGGTGCACCCAACAGCTTAATCTCTGTTAAAAGATAAATCAGTGCTCCATCACCAGTGTCTCAATAACCTGCATGCTTGCCTTGGGCCTGAAACGTGTAGACTGAGCCCCCTGTCAATTAATGTCCGGGGGTGGCAGTCCTGCCCCCATACTCACCTGCTCCAGAGGAGACTCCAGCAGGGAATAGCCTTGCCCAGACACCATTGAGACAGGCAGTCCAACAAGAGGATGTGGGGGAAGCCGCAAAGGTGAGGCCAAGGTCCAGACGTGCACTGGCAGCAGCCTCAGAGCCTAGCAGGCCCAGCACAGGCCTCAGATAGAAGCTGGGGCTCAGGCAGCAGGCTGCACCTGGGATGGGAACAGGCCAGAGGAGGAAGCCTACAGCAGCTGGGGCCTCCTAGGACCGAGCACCTTCTTGAAACCTCAAGGGAAGGCAGGGAATGCCCAGCCAGGGAGGCCATTGGCGCATATTCCCTTATAGGGCTGCCAACCTCCAGGTGGCACCTGGAGATCTTCTGCTACTACAGTTGATCTCCAGATGACCAAGATCAGTTCTTCTGCAGAAAATAGCTAATTTGGAGAGTGGCCTCTGCTATTATACCCTGCTGAGGTCCATCCCGTCCCCAAGCCCCCACCTTCCCCAGACTTCACCCCCAAACCTAACCCAGAGCTGACAACCGTATCCCATGAGCCTCCCCCTGTAGAGAGGGCACTGGGGAAAGTCCAGGGTCAGTCTACCACCAGACAAACCTTTATTAGGTGAGCCCAGAGAAGGCCAGGGAGGAAGGGCCAGAACTATCCCATGTCAGTCAGGGCCAGGGGCCTGCATCTCTTCAAGACTGCCTCTCCCCATACGAGCCCCGTAGAACACTGGGTTCTACAAACCAACACCTAGTAGTTCCTGGTCCTAGGGATGTCTGCCTTGCCTGGTGGAATGAGCTACCTTATGCGATCAGGGCCCTGTGGGTCCTGTTGTAATTCTGCAGGGCCTGCAGTCAACAGCAGCTGGGGCCTCCTAGGACCTGTACAGGCAGACCTCAAGGGAAGGCAGGGCAGGAGAAGGGAATGCCCAGCCAGGGAGGCCATTGGCGCATATTCCCTTATAGGGCTGCCAACCTCCAGGTGGCACGCCTTTAGTGGAGGCAGCGGGCATCCATTTGATCTGGCCTCCCCACCAGTGACTGCAGCGCAGTCCCTAGAAGCCGGATGGGACCACAATATTATCCGTTGAGGCACGTTATTGTTTCTGTCTGTGGTTATCTTATTGATTTTAAATGGGTTGCTATAATGTGTTTTATCTGTAAATCTACATTAGCTGCAGATCTTAATTGTGAACTATGCATTGTTTTAATTGCAAATCTGCATTATTGTAGACCTGTATGTTGGTACCTGCCCTGAGCCTACATTGTGGGGAGGGCGGGATATAAGTCTACCGAAATAAATAAGTAAGTAGAGAGGGTCTAAGCTTGTTGCCAACCCCCCTCCTTTCTGAGTTTGGAGACCTTTCCTGAGGCACAGCCAAAAGAAAGGTGGCCCTGGAAAGTGTGACGGCCCTGGACCCCACCCTGGGCAAGGAAAAGCCCAACAATGAATTATTGGTTTTAGATGATTGTCTGACTACCTTTCAACCATATCTCCAATTTTTAAAAAATGTAAAATGAACTTTGCCTGCTATTGTCTTAATGAAATCAAGCTCCTTGCCACCTACGGCTCCCGAGGATGATGGCTAGCCAATAATTAAGATTAATCCATTCCAGGACTTAGTAGCACATGACCACATCCTAATCATGCCTAATCCCATATTGTTTCTCCTAGCCATGGAAAAAAACCACAGTCTGAGCTTGGCTTTCAGATTCAGCAGTTAGGAATGTGCTCTAGACGCAAACACCTCCAGCCCTGTCTAGGGTGCCAGGTGTTTAGCGAGAGAGCGATTATGATACTACCTTTTGTTAAGCTTTCCTATGATTGCTGTCTTTGTGCTTGAGGAGAAAGGCACCCACACAGGCTAGTTCTCCACACAGCCCTGGGCTATCTTTACTTCCATAGCTTGCATGAAAGAAAGTACAACACACACACACATATACACACATGCACACACACTAACTCCACTTTTGTTAGGAAACAATACTGTACATTGCCTATGTGAGTCATGGATTAATTATGCCAAGGTCTTGGAATAGAGAGCAGTGTTTCATGACATTGCACAGTGAAATGCATTCCTCTTAAATTAAATATACTTTAAGGGAACACCCGCTTATACCAGATCCTGCCCCCTCACCAAATTATTTCTCTCTTCCATTGCCCAGAATGCTGAGGGAGGAGGGGAACAGAATAGAGACTTTGCTACCAATAGGGATATAGGGTCATAGCCAGACTAATAGCAGAGCAGGGCTTAATTTGAGCAGAAGCTAAACTCCAGAGTGTGTGTTGAACATCTACACTGATCCTTAAAACATACAAAGTCCTAAGAAAGCCTTTGAGCATATGCAGAGAGTATTTTCATTCTTTCCAAGTAACTACATCCTTCCCCAGCCAACCTGGGATTAAGGAACAGGATTTTTAATTAAAGCAGCAAGGATAGTTTCTAAACAGGCTTAAATGCTATTTTAAACGAAGAAGAAAAGAACCATCACTGTAGTGGGCATAATGATGGGATGAATGCAGAAGCATTCATTAGCCAATTAAAATGGGTTATAAGTACTAGGTATTTGACTTCAAGTGTACTCATGGACCTGTACTTTTGATAATGGGAAAGTGAATTGCAGACCCACAATTCTTTCTATATTAAGAAAGATACCACGATTGCTTAGTTATCAAGCGGGAAGCTGCAGTTTTACCAAAATGTTTCTACTTTTGTTGAGCTAAACAACAGGGTCTAAGATCCGTCAATTGCATCAACAATCCCAGCCGGCTGAAATAAACAATCTGACCCAGGGCACATCCTTCCCTGTACAATGACCACCAATTGAAAGATTCAGCGGCTGACTCATGTCCTGTCCCATGCATGCACAGATAGGTCGTGAGAAAACCATGCAGAAGTTAACCACATAAGAGCTTCTGCACAAAGCAGACTGCAATTTGGAACCCATCAAACATAAGGTTTTAATATCTGAAAAGTGGTCAAGTCTCTCATGAGTTCTTGAGTACTACTAATTATCTCAGATCACCAGCTTTCTTTGAATGTTTAAGTCAATTATACTTTTTCGGAACACATCCCGGACTTACAATACCACCCCCTCGAGTTCTAATTTGTTTACTCTTCTTTGTGAAACTATGCATCCATGAAAGAATAGTTGTGATTCAAGCAACAACTTTTGAAATTCATTTAGTTCCATTGAGATCAAATAAGTGCATAGTATGAGAAGTGAGGCTACCGTGTAAACACGTTCAGCAAGTGCCAGGAGATTTTGGGAGCGACGCCTGGGGAGGACAAGTTTGGGGGTCAATTTGATTTGATGTAACTTCCGGTTACATGGAGCTGCGGTGGCTCAAGTGGTTAAGATGCTGAACTGCAGGCTGTGGAAGGTCAGTAGTTCAGCAGTTCAAGACCCGGGTGCCGCAAGACGGGGTGAGCTCCTGTCTCTAGTTCCAGCTCCTGCCAACCTAGCAGTTCGAAAGCAAGAAATTGCAAGTAGATACATAGGTACCACTTCGGTGGGAAGGTAACAGCGTTCCGTGCGCCTTGGTGTTTAGTCATGCCGGCCACATGACCACGGAAACGTCTTCGGACAGCGCTGGCTCTTCGGCTTTGAAACGGAGATGAGCACCGCAACCCTAGAGTCGGATTCGACTGGCTTTCGAGCAAGGGAACCTTTACCTTTACCTTTAACTTCCGGTTATTATCCTAGGCTGTCCCCTAGTCGTAATGGTTGTTAGCATAAAGACTAGAGGAAATTGCCAGATCATCACTATATGGAGGCCATTTTTTCTCCCGCTCCTCCATTTCTTGGGTGTGGGGAATCTGGGCTCATAATTCCCTTCCCTGAGGGGGTAAATGAAAGGCCCACATGTACACTGGAGGCCTATGCAGCAGCATCACTGAATGCCTCCTCCGAGCCACAAGTAAAAAAATCAGAACACAAAACAGCACTTCAGACAAGGCAACTTTATTTATACTGGTAAATTCATGATGTTTATATTATTTATATAGGTATATTTATGATATTTAAGTTGTAGATTGTTCTTGGGGGGGGATTATGGCCATTAAGAATCACTGACCTGTTGCTTTAACCTGCAGCTTTTGTTAGCTTGGACTTTAAGATTGTAGATAAACTTTTTAAATAACATAACTATTCAAGAGGGACTTTTCAATGAACCACTCCAAACTGAAGCGGAGGAAGAAAAGAGAAAACATGAATGCTAAAACAGCTTTTGACTCACAGGCAAATACATTTATCATTTGATCTGCAGAAGCAGGTAGAAGTCAGCTTTGGTGTGCAGAGAACAATTTAGCTGACTTGTTTTTGGGTGCTTATGTGCACACCCTGAATATGTTTAGCATTGAAAGTGCCCTGAGCCAAACATTTGGGACACAGTCTCTGCTGGGGGTATGTGAGAGTCGCACAAAGGAAACAGAACAGACAACGTTTCGAAAGTGCCTTTAGGCAACATATCTTTTTTCCCTCCCCCTGAACCTGAACCAACATGTTTCTGAGCAAAACAGAACAGAACCCAAGCCATAGAAATGCATGTAATACATCTGCAAATATACATCATTCTCTCCAATCTACTTTCTTGGAGAAGGAGGAATATTTATTTTCATCTATAGTACATCTCATCCAAAATCCACGGAATTGTACAGACTTTACACACACAAACACACACACACACTAACCCACAAAGATTTGCAGGAGATATGTCATTTCCCCTCTCCCACTATTTCCTCTTTCTCTTCCCTGAAAGCACCCATAGCCTCACCCCTTTTCCTGAGTCCTCTTCTCCTTCCCACCCAACATCTAACCTACCTTTATCTGCCCCTGTGTCTTCAGTCCCCCCACCGCCGCAGCCTCTACCTAGGAAAACTATAGAGCCCAGTTATGTGGTGGTGCCAGCCACTGGTCCAGGCCTGCTTGCATGGTAGGGAACCCTCAAGAACTTGTGGGGTGCACATCACTTTCCCTCTATGCTCCTCCCCACATTGTTTCCCCTTTCCTTTCTCCTGGCAACCCCCTGTAATCTTCTTCCCTTTCCTGGCCTCATTTTCTTCTTCTCAGCTATTCACCAGCCTATTTTTTAATCTGTCTCCCATCTCGAGCTATATTTATTATTTACTTTCTTCATTTATAACACACCTTTCTCCACAGTGAGGACCAAAGCAGCTTACATTATTCTCCTCTCCTCCTTTATGCCCTCAGAACAACCCTGTGAGGTAGGTTAGGCTGAAAATATGTGACTCACTCAACATAGGGTTGCCAGCCCCCAGGTGAAAGCAGGGGATCCCCTGATTTTGTAGGCTCCCGCCTGCTGCCAGCAGGGGAGAAGCCCCACCTCAACACCCACAACCCAGTGTGATGTCCCCAATGTGATGATGTCATGTCGGGGATGTTGCAAGCAGCGACATTGCCCCCTCACTCTCAGAAAGCTCTCCCCCCAATGGTGACAGCATAAGACCTGGCAACCCTAGCTCCATACCACCCAGTGAGCTTCCATAGAAGACTGAAGGTTTGAAACAGGGCCTCCCAGAGCCTACTCTGAAGATCTAGCTGCTATACCACACTGGCATTCATGGGGTGGCTGCTGTAGCAAACAGCCAGGCCTAGGTGAGTCACACAAGTCAAGTGATATCAAATCACCCAGTGCTTGTTGCCAGACCGGGCCCCCATGAGTCCTCCCTCAAAGGCCAAAACAGCCCTGGAAATGGCCCTGCCCCCTGCCTTTTACTGACAAACCAAGCTTAGAATGCTGTGCTTGCCCAGCAACAGCACCGAGGGGATTCCATTTCTTTAAGCTACTGGTGCTCAGCGCCATGCTTCCATTAGGCCAACTAGGTGGCCGGCTAGGGCACAGACCTCAGAAGGGCGCGGAACTGACAAATCAGCATTAGGGTGGCTGCTGTGAAGCCAAGGAAGAGATGCAGCAAGGCAGGGCGCTCGCCTCCTCCTTGGCAAGCGGCCAGCTCTCGGGAGTGCCAGCAGCAGCAGCCTGGGCCTCTGTGAGGGCGGAGAGCGCCAGGGAAAGGCTGGGAAGGGATTCTGTATCCGTCTTCGGACTCCTCGATGCGATGTGACCACCGTCGCTGGTGGTTGGTGGGATGGGGTAGAAGCAAACACCAGGCACCTTTGTCCGCCACGGCTGGGCTGAGTGGAGCAGCAGCTTCTGCTTGGTGGATGTGTATGAATGAGTTCTGCACCAGGTCCAGGGGCTTGATCTTCCAGATAAGCAAAACACCCCTGCATGGCAGGGAAGGTGAGCATTGAGGCAGTACCTCGGAGGGCGCCTACAAGACCCAGAGAGCCCTGGATGACTGCAAGATGGTGGGTAACCAGCACCTGCACTTCTAGTCCCCCCCTTTCTTCCTCCCTCCCTCTTTTTTGCATTTTTGCTGTTTGCAGTAGGGGCCACTCCTCTTTTTTTTTCTTTCGCTTCCCCATTGCCTTGTCTATTCCGATCATGTGCAATTGCAGTTTTTAAAACTGCAGTCTGTATTTTGAGTTGACACCCTTTTGTGCTTTAGTCTCCAATGGCTTGAAGACAGGCGGTGTACAACTGAGAAAGGGGGAACAAGGAGAAGTAGGCTCTTGGAAGTGCTAGGATCTTGCTATTTTGGGACTGTGGTTGCAACGAAAATGCAGAATAGGCCCAAATAGATTACTCTGGGACTGGAATGACAGCCCCCAGAGTGGAATGACGGCCTTGGGGGTAGCAGATGTGTTCTGGGACTGGAATGACAGGCCCCAGAATAAAATGAAAGCCCCTGGGAGTAGCAGATGTGTTCTGGGACTGGAATGACAGCCCCAGGGGGTAGCGGATGTGTTCTGGGACAGGAATGACAGGCCCCAGAGTAGAATGACAGCCCCTGGGAGTAACACGTGTTCTGGGACTGGAATGGCAGCTGTTGGGAGTAGCAGATGTGTTCTGGGACTGGAAGGACAGAACCCAAAGTGGAACGACAGCTGTTGGGAGCAGTGTTCCCTCTAAGCTGAGTTAGCTCACAGTTTTTTAGCCTCCAGCTCACACATTTTTGGCTAAGCTCAGGAAGGATGGCTCCAGAGCAAACTAATTTATGCAGCAGCCAAATTGCTCGCTCACAACTTCTATGCCAGTAGGTCACAAAGTAGAATTTTTGCTCACAAGACTCCATATCTCAGGGAGCATTGGTTAGGAGTAGCAGGTGTGCTCTGGGACTGGAAGGACAAAACCCAAAGTGGAATGATAGCTGTTGGGAGTAGCAGGTGTGCTCTGGGACTGGAATGACAGGCCCCAGAGTGGAATGACAGCCCCTGGGAGTAGCAGATGTGTCCTGGGATAGGAATAACAGCCCCCAAAGTGGAATGACAGATCCTGGGAGCAACAAATGTGTTCTGGGACTCAAATGATAGGCCCCAGAATAGAATGAGAGCCCCAGGGAGTAGTAGAAGTCTCCTGGGACTGGAATGATAGGCTCCAGAGTGGAATGACAGCCCCTGGGGGTAGGAGATATGTTGTAGGACTGGAATGACAGTCCTCTGAGTGGAATGACAGCCCCTGTGTCAGGACCCACAGCCAAACAACCAAGTACATGCTTCCAGGAAGGTTTTACTTTTATTGAAAAGCTATAGATGCATTAACATGAACACTGTTAGGAATGGCGGGTCATCTATGCGCATAATAGGTTATAGGGCATTTGTATACACACACACCCTCGCGGAGTACCCAATTACAGGGGTTCCTGCCCGCAGGCAGTGGGCTGAGAACTAACGGCTTCAAAAGCAAAACAGGTAAGAAGCTTCCTCCAGTGGCCTTGAGAAATATGCGTTGCAGCGAAGCGGCAATTAAGCGCAAGGGAAAGAATGCACATGAAAGGGAAACACACACCACACTATTGGCAGCTTTCAAAGTGTATGCCACAGGTTTTTAGAAAGGTCTATCTTGTTCATTTGCAGCTTCTATCACCAGATTTAAGTATCCTCATATTTGGCCAACTTGGCTATTAGATTATACAAATGGGGATCCACAATTGTTCTGAGCGGTGCCCTCTTAAGAGAGGAGGCAGCTCTGTAATAGCCTTCTGTGAAGGGAAAGAAGTGACAGTTGGAGCTCACCTTTCCCTTTCCCCCTTTGTTTCCCCCTTTTTCTTTTTCTTTATTGAACACTGGAAAGAGAGCCTCTAGCCTTGCTCAGTTCCTTTGTGCATAGTCAGTCAGCTGACTGAAGTTGGCTTTAAAGAGGGGTTTGCCTGGGAATTATGATCACTTTGTTTATGTGAGGTGAAATTCCAAAGATTGCCTTTCTGGGTACTGCAGCTCTTGAGGTGCTACAGGTGTCCTGTACGACTCTCCTTCTGAGTGCCCTTGCCACAAGCAGCTGTTTAAATGGCCATTGGCTTATCAGTGGATCAGCATCAGGCACCTTTGCTTGTTCAGTCTCTTGCCTTGCTGTGGAGAATTGTGTGGTTGCAGGGCTCCAGTCTTCTTCAGCCTGAGTCCACATTCACCCACAGCACCACAGCTGTCTTTGGCAGTTTGTCAGGGTTGCTAAGGGGCATTTTAAATGGTGGTGTGCAGTGTTCCCTCTAAGCTGAGTTAGTGTGAGCTAGCTCACCGTTTTTTAGCCTCTGGCTCACACATTTTTGTCTTAGCTCAGGAAGGATGGCTCCACAGCGAACTAATTTATGCAGCATCCAAATTGTTCACTCACAACTTAAATGCCAGTAGCTCACAAAGTAGAATCTTTGCTCACAAGACACCACAGTTTAGAGGGAACATTGGTGGTGTGTGCAAATCCTGCCTCCTGTCCACCTGCCCCCTACCTCTCAGTCACTGTGTCCACCTATCCATTAACGACACCTCAGTTGTCCTTTTATAACTTCCCCCTGACTTCTAGTCAGTCAGAAGAGAGAAGCAGTGGGAAGAAGCAGTGCCCAAGCTGGTAGTGGGGGAGAAGCCGGTGGTGAGGTTTTAAAGGACAACGGAGCCCACAGCTACAGAGACTGGGGTGAGAATGATCCTTCTGTCCCACTTGCAGGGCTTTGCAGTTGCAGTTTCAGACTCAAATGTCCTTTTAAAACTTCCCCCTGCTATTTAGCCATTCATACTGCAGGAAAAACAGCATTGGAGATGGGCGAGTGGCAGTGAGGAATCCTCCCCAGTTCCAGCTCCAGTTCTGCTGTTGTTTCCTCCCCTCTTCCCCCAACCCATTATTTCTCTATGTCTCTTTCTTTGTGTGTCTCTAACTCTCAGCCTGTCAGTCTTTCTTGAACTGGTGGAGGGGAAGAAGCAGTTAGAAGCCTCCCTCCCAATAAAGTTTTAAGAGGACAGTGGAGCCCACAGCAAAAGAGGTAGAAGTGAGAAGCTCAGATATCCTTTTAAAACGTCCCCCTGCTATTTAGGCATTTATACTGCAGGAGGGATCCCCAATCCCAGCTCCAGTTCTGCTTTTGCTTCCTCCCCTCTTCCCCCACTCATTATCTTTCTCTATCTGTCTGCCTGTATCTGGCCATCAGCCAGTCAGTCTCTCACTGTCAATGCGAAGGGGCCTGGAGTAGATTCCTGCAGTCATTTCAAAAGGTATTGGGGGAATTCAACCCTCCCCAAGTTTAAAAAAAACTTTTTGGATTTTTCTGCAGACAATGGAGTCCCCTGAGTCTGCAAAAAAAAACTTATTGGAGGAGAGTGTGCCCTCTGTTTGCAGAAATAAATATCTGCAGGAAGAGGGAATTGTTGAGAATTAGATATATAAAAAGTGAAGACCTGTGATACTCGCAGTAGGGGGGAATCCCTTTTCCCATCACTGCCAATTCCCCATACCCAGTTTTCTCCTTATGGCTCATGGGGTGAGGGCTGGGAGACTCATGGGGGGCAATTCCATCCCCCCCCCATCGCCAGGCTTGGTGCAGCTTCAGGCCACACCACCTACTCTTGGCCCAGTACTGTCTGCTGTGGCAGCTGGCACTGCAGCAGCTGCCAGTGTCCTCCACTGCTGTGGCTGTCAGAGTTCTCTTCCACTGCTGCTGGGCCTGGAGCAGCTGCTAGCATCCTATACTGTTGTGGCCAGGCTGAAGCAGATGCTGGTATCCTCAGCCACTGCAGGCCTGGAGAGACTGCAGGCATTCACCATTGGGTTGGTCTGGAGCAGCCTCATTTTGCTCTAGTAAGAGCACAGACAACACAAAGGTATTGGAGGAGAATTTAACCCCCCCTATATTTGATATTTGATTTCAGATTTTTCTGCAAACCTGGGGGTGTCCTCCAAGATTGAAGAAAAATCTATTTCGCATCAGTGTGGCCCTGATCTGGGGATTTAAGCATCCACAGATGGAGGCCACACATCACTAATAGTATATAGATATACAAATGGGAACCTGCAAGAACATGTGGGGAGGGGGGCATCTCATTTCCCCCTCCTCCACTATTTCCTTTCCCTTCCCTGGCAACCTCCACAGCCTCTCTCCTTTTCCTGCTTCCTTCTCTCCTTCCCACCCCAAAGACAACCTACCTTTATCTGTGCCCCTGCCTTCAGCTCCTGCCTCTCAGCCTCTGCCTAGGGAAAGGCAGGAGCCCCTCCTTCCCCCTGTGTTGCATCCTCCTTTTGGTTCAGCTTCTGTGAGTCTGGCAGAATGCAAGCACTGGTGAAAGGGAGAGAACAGGTGGGGGCTGACTTAGGCTGAAAGCCTACTACCATGATAAATAGACTTTATGTCATTTCAGTAACAAAACTGATTTTTTTTCTCCCCTAACCCAAGAGATTCTATTGGTTGGGGTGATCCAAGTTTGCCCTGGGTTCAGAACAATGCTGCTTGGACCCTAGAGCTTTCACACTATCCAGAATGCTGTAGTTCAGTAAGAAATTTTTTATCTGAGGATTTGGGGGTAGTAGTATTGTGCAGAGATTCTTTTTGGAGGGTTGGGTGCTGTGCGGTGCTCAGGGGTATGTTGTGAGCCGGGAGCAGGATAGAAAAGGAGGTGGTGCAGAATGGAAGGGGGAAAAAACTGGCATGCTTTTGTGTGTAGACATAGGTTTTCCTCTAGGTATACCCATAGATCTGGGTTGGAAAATACCTGGAGGCTTTGGGGGTGGATCCGGAAGAGGGCCAGGTTTGGGGAGGGGCCTCAGCATGGTACAATGCTACAGAGTCCACCCTTCAAAGCAGCCATTTTCTCCAGGGGAGCTGATCTCTGTCAGCTGGAGATCAGTTGTAAAAGCAGGAGATCTCCAGGCCCCACCTGGAGGCTGGCAACCCTAGCCATTATATCTATACACTGAAAAACAAATGGAATGACCAGTTGTGGTTGGCTCTTATTCTTACAAATCAGGGTTTTAAACCAGGATTAAACTATAGTTTAGAGTCAGTTTGGTGTAGTGGTTAAGAGTGCAGACTCTAATCTGGGAGAACCGGGTTTGATTCCTCACTCCTCCACTTGCAGCTGCTGGATGACCTTGGGCAAGCCATAGTTCTGACAAGAGCTGTCCTTGAAAGGGCAGTTCTGGAAAGAGCTCTCTCAGCCCCACCTACCTCACAGGATGTCTGTTGTGGGGAGGGGAAGGGAAAGGAGTTTGTAAGCTGCTCTACGACTCCGAGTGAAGGGTGGGGTATAAATCCAATCTCTTCTTCTTCTTCTTCTTCTTTATGGACAAAAGGGTAAAAACCACAGTTGGATCTTGCAATGAATTCCCATTCGTTCTTAAGCAGAAAGTTTTCTATCTCTGCCATGTATTAGGGAAGGAAGCATGCAAGGACTGACTTGTTCCCATAGGAAATGAATAGAAGTTTGTCTGTGATTCCTGAATGCAGCTTCTATCATTTCAGTAGAGAGGAGTACATAGGATAGCTCTCATGGACCAGCATCCAACCCCCATTCTTACTGGCAGAGAGTGCCAGGTGATCCCAGGTATTTATAAATCCATGGGCCCATTTCCAGCCAATATTTTGGGGGCTCACCTGTAGTGAAGTGGCGCCAGGAAAAATGATTCTTCTCCCAGAAAAGGTTGCCGGAAGCCTGGGGTAGAATTTGGGGACAGAGGTCAACAGAGATGTGATGTCATGGAGCTCACCCTCTGAAGCTGACATTTCCTTCAAGGGAACTGATTTATATAGTCTGAAGATACCGTGATTTGGAAAGAATACCAGGTGCCAGCTGGAGGTTGGTAACCTGTACACACTTCTGTGGGGAGCCAGCATAGTGTAGTGGTTAAGAACAGCAGACTCAGAACCGGGTTTGATTCCTCACTCCTCCCCATTAAGTCAGCTGGGTGATCTTGGGTCAATCACAGTTCTCTCAGAACTCTCTCAGGCCTACCTGCCTCACAAGATGCCTGTTGTGGGGAGAGGAAGGGAAGACAATTGTAAGCTGCTTTGAGACTCCTTAGGATAGAGAAAAGTGGGGTATAAAAACTTGTTCTTCTCCTCCTCCTCCTCTCCCCACTTCTCCAATCACCCTGCTGCCTGCTTCTGTTTGTGGAGCTCTCCCGGGAGGCAGCTGTTGGAAGTACAGATGGCTCAGGTCTTCTGGGTGGCAGCGGCGGCAGCAACAGTCACAAGGAGGCTGCTGTTAAAGGCCCGCGCCCCACTCCTCTAATGATCTGGGTGGCTGCTCCTGCTTCAGAACTCAGGTACCCAAGTCCGACAGGATGCAAAATACACCAAGAAAAATGTTCTTCCTGTCTTCTTCCAGCCATTCTCAGGAAGGAAGTGGATGAAGAGCAAGGTAACAGCTTCCCACCCCACCCTCTTCACCCACAGTGGATGCATAATAGTGCATCTCATCTCATGAAAAGGTGGAAGTGGTGTGGCCCATATGGTACTAGACTGTGGAATACTGCAAAGGTGGAGAAGGCATCAGACAGTCAGAAGGGAGCAGGTAACAAGGGATACATACGAGCTAAGAAACAGAAGAAAGTTCGAGTCCAGTGGCACCTTTAAGACCAACCAAGTTTCATTCAAGGTGTGAGCTTTTTTGTGCACGCACACTTCATCAGATGATGAAATGGAATTACATATCATAGTTGTATATATAGGGGTGTAAGAGATAGCAAACAATATGAGATCCTTTCATATGCTTATTTTTTTAAGCAAGATATGCACATACTGTTCTTATTTAGAGAAGGAGCACCCACCCCCCTCCATAACCTTTGGATTGTAGCAAGTACAAACCTCTTCCCTCCAGGTTGCTAGAGACCTATAATTCACACCTCAGTGGGAGATCGCTGATTAAACGCTGTTCTCCCACTCCTTAGAACCTCCACGTATTTTGTGTAAAGTGAGTTGTTCATAAGTGATGATTTAAAAAGGAAAACAGGGGTCGGGGAAAGGCAAGCTTGTGCACATTCTCCCTAGTTTTCGCAGCCATTTCACACCAATTCAGAACGTTATATATTTCCCCTCAAAAACTGATGCACTTTTGTCAGGCTTTTGGGGTAGTGGGAAACATTCTCCAGCAAAGATAAAGCACCCGGGAGCCTCCCATTCTCTCTCTCTCTCTGTGTCCATGGCAGTTGTTCAGCTGTCATCCTTTGGCTGCCGACTGAGGGCTACGGTTCCTAAAAGGAAGGCAAACCGGAGAATACACATCTTGTAACTTATTTCTTAAAAGCCTACTGATTACGCATGCCAGGTAGGAGAAATTATACTCAAAGAGCAAACATTTGCTCAATAAGGTGGCAAAGTACTTCACAGGAGGGAGGAGAATGAAGATTATGCCATCCTCATTCAAACCGTGCATTAAGCTATGTGACTATATCTTCACTCATTTAGGTTCCTTTCTCCTTTTACTGTACCAAAGTATGATCAAATTTAGGTAAAATCTCTAGGGTGGTTCCACCGGAGGATTCTCTCTCTCCCCTGTTCACACAAAAGCATTTGCTTCCAAGTGCACGTTTCTACCATCAACTGCATATTCAGATTCATGGAGCACATTTACATGCCAGAATGCATTCAAGTTGTTCCCAAAGGGGTGTTGGTGTCTTCCAGTGTGTGTGTGGGGGGGGACTATCAGCCAATCATGTTGTCAGATGCAAAAGGAAGCCTCTCAGAAGGCTCATGTGATTGACGGGTGTATGAAAGTAGTACGCTCAACATCTTCATTTGCAATCCGCACAAGAACAGTGGCAGTCCCTGTTCTGATCACTGATGTGGCTCAAAGAGTGGGGGCAGTGCCAACTCTTGAAATAGTTTACCTCCCTTTCCTTGTGTAATGCTCCCCACAGCTGGGAGGAAAAAATATTCTGCCACCACATAGGAATCCTTCCAGAAACAGGAACATGCTTAATGGTTGCACTGTCCTGAAACCTCAAAATGTTAGTCCAGAAGTGACATTCTGAGGTCTGATTTAAAATGTGATGCTGAGCACATAGCCCCCCCCCCGACATACACTTTCCAATGCAGTATTCCAGGTGGACAGTATTTCATTTAAATCAGGTCACCTCATCTATGCATGCAACCTGGGTGCTATGCTGCCATGCTAATGCTGCACTTGTATGGGCCAAAGATGCTGGCTTTTGCCACTGTTTAAAATACAGCCAACTGAGCAATTTATGCAGTTCTCAGGGTAGATAAATAGGGTGGCTACCTCGGCTGCAAGACACAGCCTCCCACCCAGAAGAGCATCAAACTGTATGTCTGCATTTTCTTCTGCATGCAGCTGGAGAATTAAGCTCTTAACTCCTTACATTCATCTTTACTTTCACAATTAGCATCCAGTACAAAATTGGTCTCTCCTACCACAAAAGCATTCCAAGTTCCCTCACCCACTTTCAGATCATTAAGTACCAAATAAAAGGAAGCAAATTTGTTTCAGCCTGGCTTTTTCTTTTTCCAAGAGAGTTTGAATTTCTAAGCAGTAATGAACCAGATGTGCTCCCTGCATAACATTACGCAGCAGGGATATTTTTTTTTTTGCTTTTACATGTAATAGGAAGGAATAAAACACGTCCATTTAGATGCTTAATTCCATGTTTCATTTTGTTGAACAAGATACGAATGACTATTTCCCCCCCTTTAGTGTTTTTTCCGTAAGAATCTGCAGTTGATTACAGCATACATGCCAAGTGAACCCAATTCTATGGCTGACTACTGCATGCCCCAATTAGTTTGGGTTATTCATCATTTGAAGTAATGTGGTGTAGCATGCTGCTCATGGTCAAATTATGTAAATACGATGTGGATCCAGAACAATTTGTCAAATAGGGGGGTGGGGAAGAAAGAAGGGGGTGGGGAACATGAACAAACAAGATTCCTAAGAACGAGCAATTAGAGGGGGGGGGAGAGAAAGCACAACTCTTTAATTAGTTTTGTTCTAATGCAAAGAAAATGGTATAATAAACATCTGACTTCTGTCCCTGTGACAGCTGTCATGTGGGTAAGCTAATTCCTCCGCACACGTACCAAGGAGCCCATATCACCTTTTAGACCAGTACTTGTATCAGTGAAGATAAGAAGCAGTCATCCTCAGCTAATTCTTAGAGTGCTAAAAAACTATGGGTATTATCAGGTCAGTCATCCTAATGTTACTATGAATGGAAGGTAACTGGGAAATAGTCTTTCCAATAGTCCAAAAAAGGATGTAATATTTCTGCAGCTCAATCTTATGCTAAAGTGAGATTATGGGTCTATGAAGAACAATTTCATGGGGTTCAGTAGTCTGTTTAAAATCGTTTTAAGCTGTGTGTGTGTACAGTTCAGCATCCATTGAGACATGGGGCTGGATCCAGCACAAACTTTCTGCTAATGGAAAGAGGGTGATTTTTGTTGATTTCTCCCTCTGGCTGAAGACCTCATACTCCCCCTTATGCAGTCCCTGGGAGTCCCTTCCTCTTCAGGAGCAACATTAGGGGAGTATTTTAGGCTGCTGAGGGAGGGTGGGTTGAGAAAGTCCCACTCTGCTGATGGACATCCCTACCATCAGCAGAGGTCTCCTGTTGGACTCAAGCCTAAGATCTGGAACAGGTGACATAAAGCACCCTTTATATGCAATGCCAGGCTGTATGGAACACTGCACAGGTACTAAGTGCTTTTCCTGCATTCAGTCTTTTTAAAATAAAGCCTTAAGTCAACAGAACTGCAATGTGTAGCCATGACATGGCACAGCTTGGTGGTGCATCATGCCCCGCCCCTCAGGTTGATGTTGCATTTTAGAAATCACATACTATAAAGGGGGATCTCCCCCCAATCATACCCTTTAGGCTCCTTCTGCAGCTCCAATACAATTGCCTTCCAAAAGCATTGTCTATGGAATCCCATCCTTTTCCTCAAGCAAGTTCACAGATTAAAATTTAACTTGTAACCATTCTTTGTCCATTAACCCAAGGCAAGAGGCTCAAAGCCCCTTCGCTTTTAGTCCCAGTCTAAATGGGCTATCTGCATGCTTGATTTATTAGGTTTGAAGAAACACAGAGCCGTAGAAATGGTTTTGCTTTTAGACTAGAGTTGTTTGGGGCAGAACTAAGTCACTTCTGTGTTGTATAAATATTGCTTAGTAAATTAAAACTCAGTGATAGATTTGTTGGTTACCTGCATGTTGGTCCAATTAAGCAGCAGTTGGCTGAGATGCCCAGGCATGCAATGACCATTTAGAACAGTTGGCATAATCAATACCATATTGTCTGAACTCACCTTAAACTCTTCTATATTGATTTTTTTTTGCTGTTTGTTCAATGATAGCTTGATGGAAGACAGATCTTCAAACCTACTTTCCTCATCTATTCTAGCATAAGAAAAACTCTTTGAGTTTAGGAATGAAGCATGGCTTCTTTGCTTGATCCTAAGCATCTGCATTATTAATGAGTCACATAAAACACTGGGTTAGATTCCACCAAGTCCTTCTCCATCAAAGTTTCTCCATAAGAAAAAGATTTTCTCTGTTAGAAAAAGTCATTTCTCATTGAAGGAAGACTTAGCAGAATAGTCATAGGATCCAACACACAGTATTTATTGTATAAAAGTTGCAATAGCATTCTGGATGCTTAGCTTATTTACTTGTTCACAATGGATGGGATATCATGAACTGATCTGTCCAACTATCAGTGCTATTCTAAGCATTACAAGTTACTCAGTCAGATGGACTAATGCTTTGGTGAACACTTCCATGTAGAGTAACAATCCTATTATTTACTGTTGGAATTTCTGGATAAATAACCTTAAAACCTGAGAGAATCTAGCTGTACCTAGCTAATGGTGGTTAAAAGGGAAATCCTATGTCATCCAAGATAGATTGCACAATTTTCTCCCAGCTGACAGCGACAGTTCACGATGTCTTGGCCAAAGCCAGAGCCTCCATATTCTTCATTGCCATAAATGTGTGGAAGACCATCTTAAAGCCCCCACTTGCTGCAAGTAAACCTTCAGAAATGGAATCACATCTATGTGGGAAAAAATGCTAACTTTACTGCATGGCATTCTACAGACATGCCAAATAAAGTGCAAGAACTTTATTCAAAATTCATATTGGCTTGTTTTAATTGTATGTTGAGCACTTAATTTGGGTTTCTGTGGCTCAGAGGTACAGTAAAAAGCCACTGCCCATCCCTTCGTCCCTGCATTGTGATAGGAAGCTGCACCTGCCTTCCTCACACAAACACACACACACACACACAACCGGCAAGGCAAGGTGTGGCAGTGAGGAAAGGCAGGATACAGGGAAGCTGCTGCCCGCCCTCCACACACCCCATGGTGAGGTGAAGCCACTGCCCTGGCTCGACATTCCCCTGCACTGAGAAGAAGCAGAAAGCTGATGCCCATCCTACTCGCCCGTTGGCAAGGCAGCATGGTGGACGAAAGGAGGAAGAAGGGTCCCACCCAGCCCCAAAAGGGAGGGAGGAAGGGAAAGAGCAGGCTCCCTGTAGCCACCCACTGGTGCTGGGGGCATCTCCCTGGGCTGCTGCTTGCCACTGTGGGTGGCAACAAGGCTTGTTGGTGCCCTTCCTTCTCTGGGGCCCTGGCACACACATCAGTATGGTCACAACTACATGTTAACAATGACTGTCTTTTAAAAAAGCAAACCAACGTACCAAATATGCACAAATAGAAAAATAAACTAATATTATATCATCCACTGGCAAAATGTTTATGCAAAAGCCACATTTCTTGGTCAAAGCACACTATATCTCATTTAGCACACTCCTTTCTCTGCCTTCCAGATAACAACTTACCATTCAGGCTTCCTGCTGGCAGTCTGGGTTTCTTTACTGAAACCTCCACACTTCACAAAGTTCTTCAAATTTTACTGTCCAGACCAGTGTGCATCGTTTTCTTCACAAAGATTTCCACAACAAGTGGCATTATTGGTAATGTATTCCCCTCCGCTCCACATTTTCTCTAAAAACTAATTCCCACAGCATCTCTTGAGCTTGCTTCAGTTGATCAAAACTGACCAGAACTCAATGTTGTTGTGAGGCTAACATTCTGAACCCCCAATCCACATTATGCATAGACATGTGAAAGTATCTGTTGGTATGCAGACAGCAGACCTAGAGTGATTTAATAAAGCATGAGCAGCTTGGCACTGGAACCAGCTCCTACAGATATTAATAGAATCTGAGACGGAGAAGATCAGCAGCCAGGGTCATCTCAGTTTCCCTCACAGCCACATGCCAGTCCCACCCGGCCCTATTCGTTTTATACTGTATAACAGGGTTCTGTTTGTTTTAAATGCAGATTAGTAAAACATACTTGACTACTTGTAACAAGTAATTACAAATTGGTCACACACTTTTGTATTAAAGCTGTTTGCTAAGAAAATATTTATTAGGAATGGAAATTTAACAGAGAAAATCAAACACGTAACAGTCACTGGACCTCAGATATAGACATTAAAATATCCCACAGAATCTCTTTAAGGAAATACACAAAACAAAATGCAAAGGGTTTGTTCTTACACTGGATTACACACAAGCCAAAAAACCTCAATCCATCTCCCACAATTTTATAAAGATCACAAGGCATGAAAAACTCCAATTTTTTGTTATTGTTGTACTGCTGTGTAACAAGCCCTTGAAACAAAAAAGATTCCTTTCTCTTAAAAAGTCATTAGAAAATGTATTACATCTAGTAGCACTATTGTATTAATTTATATTTTGATAGACTTTACATAATAAAACCCCATTAACAGAGGTTCCTGTCACACAAGTATTCTACCTCATGGAGAATAGAAAAAAATTCTTTGCAGTAGTCTTTTTTAATATATAAAAACACTAATTTCTGAAAATAAGGTTGACACATTAGTGTCAGCTTCTGTGGATGTAAGCTGATGTCAGCTTTTCTCCCAACTAAAGTTCATTTCAAATAACTTGCATCTCACATGACTAATCAAGTAAACTAATTTTTAAATTCCAAAACAATAAAAAATGACTTGAACAGTGCTTCATACAGGTGTTAATTTAGGAATGGTTTCACTTTTCATAAAATAATTTATATTAAGACCATCATGAAACTACTTGATATTGCAAGAAATCCCTTTCAGTTAATAATTTCCTCTCAATTTGCAACCTTTTTAAGAACAAAATCATCAGTTGTGTTTCACACTGAAGAATCAGTAGCCCACCACCAACTACTCTATGCTTTTCTTCTTTACATTGCATATGTCTTCTTTATATGTCTACTGTGTTGCAAATTCCACTGTGGAAAGGGCTAAGAGTTATCTACCCCCATTGATTCTGAAGTAGGAAAGAAATTGGTGAGCTCAAGGACTTCCCCTTTTCCCCATAACAGAGTTTTTGAGTCTTTAACAGCTGCATGATAGATATTCAATAGATAAAACATTTCCCATGATAGCACTTCTGTGCCAGGAGAATATGTACCCATCGCCATTTTTCCTTGTAACACACAATACTAAAAAACACAGGAGACCTACCACAACAAAAGGTGGTAACCCCTGGCTAAGGGCTTTACAGGTGAGCTGAGCCCACTAAGACCTTAAGAAACAGTAGAAAATAATCTTGTGCATATGCTATAGGTCATCAATAATGACAAACAACCAAACTTCACAACCCTGAAATTGTAGTATTTTTCTTGCATGATGTGAGCTATTGAGAAGTGGTAGTTTGTGGGCCGAATTCAATTACCATGGCTCAATCTGGCCTCTCAGTTGCCAGCCTTCATCTGGCTCTATCCTTTTTGATCCTGTTTCCAGATTAGAGATATGAGAGATAAGAATTCCCCAAGGGGAAAAATTCTCTCTCATATGACCCTTATGCCTCTGTCAGCCAGGAAATTGCTTGGAAAGTTGGGTGATGATGAGAGCAAGCACTTGGGTGGAAAATCTCCTCTGTTTCTGTTTCCCTCAAACCAAGGAATAGCTTTAAAAAGGAGGAATATGCAAGCACAAAAGCAGTTTCTTTCCTCCTAGAGCTAGATAACACATTCCACTCCTCCAAGCCTCCAGCCTTTTCACTAAGCACAAAGAGGGGGGAAAGGCAGTGGAAAAGAGCGGTGTGGGACTTTCCAGCAGATTACTGGGAAGGTTTTCATGATTGTTCCCCCAAAGTAGCTGGACAGTTGAAAAAAAGAAGATGCAGCTTCAACTGGAGAGTTATTTTTGATCTGAAAAAAGAGGTGCAACAGGAGTCCCAAGTGAGATACCTTCACAAGCCTTCCCACCCTCATTTGTTCTTGGGACTCAGGGGTATTGCTAGTGTGCAACAATATCTTCATCTTCTGCTGAAGATCCTTTCAGATGGTTGAGGACAAAGAATGTACTGGCATGGCAATGGCAATGGCAATGTGTATCCTTCAATAACCTAGCGGGAAAACAAGAGTGCAAAGCCAAGGCAGCAAGGAAGTTAATTGTGAGAACTTTCTTCCATATCAGAAATTTGGTGGAGGGCCCAAACATATTTCTAGATATCTACACCTGGAAGGATGTTAAAGACTCAATTAACAAAGTACCCTCTACCCAACTGGGACTCACTCACTCACTAGTTTTGGTCAGTGGCTTTTGTGCTGGCAGACAATTGGTTGATTTAACATCTCCAAATGGGCACCTTTTAGAGCAAAGTTAACCCACAACAGGAATTGGAATGCAATTCATAAATCATGCACTGTTTTATATGCCTGTGAGAATTTGGCAATACATGCAAGACAATGAGAAGTGGACACATGAAAGTAGCAACAGTTACAAAATTAGCAAAATTTTCACAGTGTTCTTACAGCCTTTACTTTAAAAACACAAGTGTATCACTTACCATCACTATTGCCCATACATTGTAAAATTGTCTCTCAGCCATGCAGATCGCTTTGAAAAGATATAGAAGCAAATGACATTTCTTGGCATAGGTAGACAGTGAGTGCAACTTGAATTTAAATTTTGAATCCTACCAACACTTGCAGATATCACTAGTACAATTTCCCTCTTCCTAGCTTTTTTTGATTAACATCATTCTATGTCTCTATATTTGGCGACTGCCAAGTGCCCAAAGAGCTAGCCAAATATGCAAAGCTAAATCTTGTCAGATGTCCAAATTCTTGAACAAACAGAAGCTAGAGGAAGTTGTTTCCCCCATTTCTGGCATATTCTGCATTTCTCGTTCTCATTTTGAGAACGTTAGGGTTTAAATCAGTTGCACAGTTACAGTTTTGCTTTCCAGAAATGTTACACTGCCTGGAGAATTTGGAGTTGCCACTGACAGAGAGCTTCTCATCCCAAATAAGAAAAAGCCCACAATGCCATTATATCCCAGTCTGCAGTTTCAGTTTGACACCACAACACCATCATTACAGCCAACATTTACCTATAAAACAAACTCACTTCACTGCCACGTACAGTGGGAGAAAGCAATCTGCCAGACACGATGCCTTTGTATAAGAGAGAATCCAGCCTCCTTAATTCATTTCATAAATTAATAACTTGTTAATCATAATCACCAAGATTTAGCTATCAAACAGAATTCAAGTTTAGAAAATGAAGAATAAATTAGTTACAGCCTTGTAAACAATTGCTCTTTTGTGTTATATTTTTTAAAAAGTTCATCTGTATAATAAATCAGACATTACAAGGCACACATTACACATAAGAATTCAAAATGATTAAAAAAAATAAACCCAGCAAATGCCCTAATCTTTTCTTTGCTGGCAGAATTGTGCTATGAGATACTGGGGGAAAAAACATAAATATAAATTTGTTTATATTACAGTAATTTAAAAAGTCTTCAATGGCTGCACTCTGTCTTTTAAAGTATTTGTGCTATTTTATAGTGCTGTGTGATCTGAGACAAGTCTTCTTAGATACTCTCTACAAAGCTGCCTGGGAACAGGCCAGTTTTTCCATTCCGTTGCAGTGTGCCTTTGAACCAGCCATCTTCGCGCTTTTTGTGAACAAAAACAACATCTCCTTCTTTAAGCTCCAGCTCAGCCTCGCTCTGAGGAGGATAAGATACCACAACCCTGTATCTGTCGAAGGAACACACATTTGTGTTGAGGTTATTACAGAGATTATAAAGTTTGCAAAAACATTTTCCAGATACAACATACAGTAGAAAGCTGCTACAACCCTTCCATTAAAAACATAAAATGCATTGCCAAAGAAAAGTTAAAAAAGTAATATCAAGTAAAATCTACCCAGGACACTTATTTGTGGTCCTTCACTAAACCTGCAGTAAAGTTATCAGCATTAGCCAGTTTTGAGAGTAATTTTTTTTTAAATTTAGAAAATGAATGTACCACTTCTAATATAACTGCATCTTTTTGCTTAACATAAAAAATAAGCAAGAGTAATGTTTTACATTCGGAACTTAACTGTATTTCATTTCTGTTGAAGGAGTAGCATACTTGGTAAAACAGTGCCGGAGCAGTTGGAGTTAATCACAACCAGCACAATGTGGTGAGGTACAGCATTGCCTCTAAATATTGCCTTACATGTATCAAGGAATATCAGGCAACAGGAGGTAAATGTAGTAGAAGAAACATAGCATTATGCACATAACAGATCATGGGGAAAGCAGCTTTCCCTGCATCTTTAGGAAGCTGTCAGAACAGCTACGTTATGAGAACAGCATTATGCACATAACTCCTTTTTGATTGCCAATGCACAGATCATGGGAAAAGCAGCTTTCCCTGCATCTCTAAGAAGCTGTCAGAACAGCTACGTTATGAGATTCTCTTCTCTCCCCCAGCTCATCTTGCTAGGATGACACGGAGATATTTCCTTTGCCTTCTAACTCTCTGAGGGCCTACCCATATGCAGCACTGCTTTCTGACCTTCCCTGGGTCCTATCAAGCTAGATGTATGCTGAAGGTTCTCTGTTCAGACATCCCAGGGAATTTGGAAACTTAATTCTGAGGAACATGGGGGGCAAACTCAGATTGAGACCGTGCCCTGCAAGAAGAGAAGACATAAGCTATTAAGCCCATGCCACTTTCCTGACCTGAAAAAGCCCCCACGAAGCTGCCATTTGCTCTGTTGGGGAAGCTGTTTGGGGGTCTGCCCAGGTCTGTCAAACTAGACACAGAGGCCTGATTTGGATCAGCACCACAGAATGCAGGGAGAGGGGGCTTAAGCCTTCCCTCACACCACGTTTACCTCAGAACACATTTTCTTGAAATGGCTTCAAGGAACTGCTTCTTATCCTGTTGGGGAAACTTACATGTAGACCATTTGTACATATAGGTTTCCCTGCACACTATGGTGCAGATCCAAATCAGCCCTCCATGTTTAGTTTGACAGACCTGGCAGATCCCAAAACAGTGTAATGTGTGGTTAGGCCCTGAAATCCATGGTATATATTTCCACAACCAGGTATCAAAAAGAAATGGTCCTCATAGGAGCTGTAACACTGATCAAACACTATTAACTACAGCTCCTCTGTATGAACTCAAATATTTAAACTGGAAGAGCAGCACACTGCAGTCATATAGGCTTACAACTACTTAATGCTTACATAATGACTGACCACAAAATAGTTAGTGAAGACCTCCAATTTAAACACTGGAATTTTCCAAAATTGTACGATTAATCAGGGATCTTTTGGGGCTGGAATGCTGCTCCAGCAGCCCAGGAGCCGGCGGAAATGGCGGCGGAGGAAAGCCCCGCCCCCAGCTCCCTGCGCCGAATCATTGGGGCCGGGGGAGGCACCGAGAGCCCCACAGCTGGGTCCCCCAGGCCCACGCCGAAACGCTGGGGCCAGGGGGACGCCCAGAGAGCCCCGCAGCCAAGTCTCCCAGGCCCGCGCAGAAGCGCTGCGGCTCAGGGGAAGCCTGGAGAGCCCCGCCACCAGCTTCCCCGGCCCGCGCCAAAGCGGTAAATAAGGGATCCGCGGGGGTGGGTGCGAGAGACTCCCTACCTCTCTTCCTCCATCTCTCTGCTCTCTTTCC
>NW_015169191.1:268475-271723 GCF_001447785.1 Gekko japonicus | reverse complement strand
CTCTTTGCCATATTTCCCTCCTTTTCTTTCACTCTTTTCCTTCTCTTCCTTCCTCTCTTTTCCTCCTTTCCTTCTTTCTTTCATTCCCTCCTTTTCCTTTCCCTCCTTCTTCCCTTCTCTCTTTCTTTCTTTCCCACCTTCTCTTCTTTTTTCCTCCTTTCCCTCCTCCTTTCCTTCTCTTTCTTTCCCTCTTTCCTTCTCTTTCCTTCCTTTTTTCCTTCTCTCTACTCTCTCTCTTTCCTTCCCTCTTCCCTCCTTCTGTGGCCCAACTCTAGTGAGAAGGGGTTTAAACTTTAAACCCCTTCTCTCTTCGCTCCCCCCCCCCACAAGCCAGCTGGGGAAGGGAAGGGGAGGCTTTTGTAGATGCCTCCCCCCTTTGCTTCCCCTTCTGACATCACTTCCAGTGATGTCAGGGAGCGTGGCATATGCTAATAGCCTAGTAGCTCATTAGCATACCGTATGCTAATGAGCTCCTGCAGCTCTTTTTCTATTAAAAGACCCTGCGACTAATATTTGTTACTTTTGACTATGCACACTCACTCTTAAAATTCCATTAAAGTTAACAGAACACTGCTTCTAATGCTGAAAAACGAATACAAATTTTTCCAGCTAGTTAAGGAGGAACTGAAAAAGGAGACCATTGTTTGCAGGGTACTCTTCCTGCTTTCTCCTCTAGTATACAAGTTTTGCAGTGTGTTTTTTTTTTTCATTTGAAAAACTTTACAAAAATTTTAACCATAAACAAAAGCGGGACAAAGAGAAATAAATGTCAACTGAATTAGACTGAAAACCTTAAATCAAGTTTAGCAACAAAGCTATATATATTATATATTAGCTCTGACCTGGCCTCTCTGATTAAAATAACCCAACAATATAAAAACATTAAAGATTGTTCATCAGCAAGATTCCCACTGGGATTAATATATAACTAGTAAGCTATTTCGCATGAATGGCCAAGGTAGAAGACTTTAGGTTATGAAGAATTAGGTTAAATTATAAAGCTGTGGAGAAAATACAAAATGGCCACATTAATTGTGATCCAGATACATAGCTTCATTGACCCAAGCACTGAAATAATTGTCCTACAGGTTTGCATATGATAAAGCTCAACTAGGAAATTACATGTATGTGCTGAATAGTCCCAATACAAAAAAAAAACCCCACACTTGAAAGGCACCTGGAACATTTCTACCTCACATAAATTTCCTTATAAACATTTACCCTGCTCCTTATACCACACAACTTCAGGTTCCACTGCAGTTTTTGCAGATTACAGAGAGAGAGAAAGAGAGAGAGACAGACAGACAGACAGAGCAACCCAGTCTGGTGTAGTGGGTAGAGTGTTGGAGTAGGATCTGGGAGACTAAGGTTCAAATCTCTACTCGGCAACGGAAGCTTGCTGGGTGACCTCAGGCTAGTATCGCGAACTAATCTACCTGACAGGGTTGTTGTGAGGATAAAACAGAGGAGAAGAGAATGATGTAAGATCATTTGGGTCAGCACAGGGGAGAAAGGTGGGGTATAAATGAAGTAAATAATAAAGTGGGCAAAATAATGAGTGAGAGAATAAGACTGTAACAGAGAGTTTGGGCTACAATGCTAAAAAACTTGCATCCATGTGGAATAGGACTTCTTTGTAATAAACTTGGCAGGGCTGAGAGCTTCTATCAATTTCAGAACAGATGACACATGCCAGGAAAGGAATTCTCAAGCACTTCCCAAAAATGGGATGGGGGGGCGGGAACGGAACAGGTTTATGGAATGTATTTTCTTTAAGGTTCATAAGTTTAAAAATAAGTTTTTAAAATTAGATTTTGAAATTTCAGAAATACCTCAACATCTTTTTAAGCTATACATAAAATCAGTCCTCACAAAATTTAGCATGCAAAACATTAATTACAAATTGAAGTTCTATGTAAACAGAGATTCTTCACGGAAAAGGTCAGTATTAATACGTACATCAGACAGAAACAACATGCAACAGCTATGATATATTTAAAAATAATATATAACCAATACAGAGCTTTAAGGACAATGGTCACATCTATGCGCAGTGACTTGCTGGATTAATCCTAAAGTTGTGTGTTGTAGGTAAAAAGGTAAAGGTTCCCTTGCTCGAAAGCCAGTCAAATCCGACTCTAGGGTTGCGGTGCTCATCTCCGTTTCAAAGCCGAAGAGCCAGCGCTGTCCGAAGACGTTTCCGTGGTCATGTGGCCGGCATGACTAAACACCAAGGCGCACGGAACGCTGTTACCTTCCCACCGAAGTGGTCCCTATTTATCCACTTGCAATTTCTTGCTTTCGAACTGCTAGGTTGGCAGGAGCTGGAACTAGAGACGGGAGCTCACGCCGTCATGCGGCACACTCGGGTCTCGAACTGCTGAACTACCGACCTTCCACAGCCTGCAGTTCAGCGTCTTAACCACTTGAGCCCACACACAAAAACACAGAACAGAATTCAGTGCTTCATAAAGACGAATTAGACATATACTTATGAAAATGTCGCTGTTACTCTCTTCACCATGCTTGGCTGGGCTCCCAAACTACATGCACTAACTTTATTTATTTACTTCATTTATATCAGGGCCTTTCTCACATTGTTCTCCTCTCCCCAATTTTATTCTTGCAACAACCCTGCGAGATAAATTAGATTGAGAGTGTCTGACTGGCCCAAGGTCACCCAGAAAATTTCCATGGCAGAACGGGGATTTGAAGCTGGGTCTCCCCAGATCCTAGTTCAACACTTTAACCACTACGCCACACTGCCTCTCTTGAAGAGAAAGGTGAAGAAAGTTTGTGTGATGAGGGAACAGGGACAGGTGTCAGCACCAGTAATCAGAGGAAAAAAATAGAAAACCCTCACGCTGTGTAACCCCTGCTCTGAGCTTCAGTGAGAATAGAGTTTTTCCTTTTCCATTTCCAGCAGGTCTTATAAATGATTCATTTTCAGTCGCAATACAGAATGGAGGATCCAAGAAGATGGTGTCCTTCTCCAAATTATCCTCCTAATTATCTAAGCAGACACTGAACGCTAATCAACCATTACTTTTCAGTGGTTTACATGGGTAGTTAGGAAGATGTTTGTTACATCCATCTGGAAATTTCCTGAGGGCATGAAGGTACACCTTCTCACTTGACTCCAGGGGTGGCAACAATACTATAATTGATAACACCCACTCACTGTTTCTAGGTATAAACACACACATTCCCATCACCATTCACATGACTTAGAGATGCCTACAGTTTTA
>NW_015169191.1:244359-268448 GCF_001447785.1 Gekko japonicus | reverse complement strand
ACACATTTTCCAGGGTCTCAGAAAAAGGAATATTGCGGGATTTGCTGTGCTATTCAAGTACAGAACACAGCATATTCAGTCACTTGTTTCTTTGTGAACTATCAGAAGCCCCTGCCAACTGAGGAGCTGAAGTGCGCCAGATATTGCAGTAAGAGAAAAATACTGCCTTATGAATACATGGAAACAAGCTGGAGAACTCAGATGTCTATTTGGCTTTTTTTCAGTGATTAAAAATGAGGATGTGGGAACAATACCAAGACATTAGCTGCAGTAGAATTAACATTTTTATAAAGTGCTTGATTTTTGTTTTACATTGAGCTCACGTGCAGTGAAAGAAAACAGTGCACACCTTTTCAAATTAAATTATAAATATTTGGACTGGCTGAAAGCCTAGTTTTAACCTAAAAGCAGTCCTGACAGATCAGATTAGATATCCATCTCGTCTAGCATTAATTCCAGCAGCGGCCAAGCAGCCAGGACTCTTGGTTCTATCTACTTTCTGCATCACTGCTGCAATGCCATTGCACAGGAAGCTACCCTAGGAGTTATAAGGTGAGGGAAGCACCATGTTGGTTATGATCCAATGACAGCTCAGTGAGGAGAAATGAGGGTCTCTTATGGCCACAACTTGCAACAGGAGTCTCTGCCCTTATGGGTCTCTGCACTGCAGCCACTGTCAGACTGGCACCAAGATGTCACTTTGGGAACAGCTGAAAAGCTCAAAACCAAGTCAGGACAAGAGAGACTTTCCCTTATACTAAAAATTAACAACACCCCACTTCTATTATTTTTATTAACTGACACTTCTATATGAAATGAAACAGGAATGCATTTTAGATGCTGGAAAGTGACTTACCGCTCACAGACCACAGGCCTGGATTCATTTAGGACTGGGGCCAATGAAGAGCAGGGCTGCCGTGGAGGGGGAGCTATAGGAATACCGGAATCTAAAGAACTGGCTTTCCAATGAGTATTCTCCTGCATTAGTACTGATGATATTTCTCCATCCATAGGACAGGATTCAGCTCTTCCATGACTGGAAGTTGATGGAACCTCTGGCCCAACAGCACCTTGCAGGGCAAGCTCTGCAGCTGCCTGCTCAACTTCCAACGTTGGTGATGATGGCGGAGACACTCGAGGTTTGCGCTTTGTGGATGCTCCTGAAAGCAACTTCAGCAACCCCTTTTTTTCTTTCTATAAATTAAAATCAACATTTGTTTTAAAGGAAGAAGTACTACTAGAAAAGGAAAAACAACATGTTTTTCAAGTGAAAACCTGTGTATTCACACTGATCGGCTTTGTTCCTGCAGAGAACTTTACTTTGGAGGTAACATTTAAGTGTCAAAATATGACTGTCCTAGAAAGCATCTTATTAACCAATTCGTAGCAGAGCTTGACAATAGCTGTGACCAGTGTTCCCTCTAAGCTGAGTTAGTGTGAGCTAACTCACACTTTTTTAGCCTCTGGCTCACGCATTCTTGTCTTAGCTCAGGAAGGATGGCTCCAGAGCAAACTAATTTATGCAGTAGCCAAATCGCTCGCTCACAGCTTTAGTGCCAGTAGCTCACAAAGTAGCATTTTTGTTCACAAGACTGTACAGCTTAGAGGGAGCATTGGCTGTGACCCAGGGATCAAACCACTGAAGAGGCACTCTTTGTCTTTTCTTTTGGCCCAAGTAGCAGAGGAAGAGGCGCAGGTGTTTTCTGAAGAGGGCAGTTCTATCCAGACAGAAAAACAATGCCTACCTCAGACACTGGACTAGGAAAGTATGCTTGTGACAAGGGTCCTACTCCAAATGGAATCCTGAGGCAATTTTTAGGAGAAGAATATGTCCAGGTACAGAACTACCTTGTTCCTATAAAGCTGCAGATAAGGAGGGCTGAATGCAGAGTTCAATGGAATTCATTGCTGAGCAGACTACCATCAAAAAGGAAATGTGCTGTACCTGTTAGAGCATTTGACTAAGATATGGAATATCCAGTCTAGAATCTCTACTCTGCCATGGAAGATCATTGGGTGACCTTGGGCCAGTTGCTCACTCTCAGCCTAACCAGCTTAACAGGGTGGTTATTGTGAGAATAAAATGGAGGGGAGAATTATGTTGTAATTAATTTTGGGTCCATATTAAGGAGAAAAATAGATTAAAAATCTAAATAAATATTTTAAAAGTTAGGAGTCTCATGCAACAGGCAGTGGGGGGATCTGAAAGGCTTCCCTGTTAGTGGAGGTAAAAGTCCCACAATGGTCTGGTTGGTACATCAAAGGATGTACTGACCGTTCCAGTGTCAAAGACAGTGGACAAGAGAGAGATCATAGGCAACAGGATCAAGGATTGATGTGATGGAAATGCAATGAAACCCAAGGCATGTGCTGGTACCAAAAACCTGCAGAGACACGATGTAAAGAAGTCTATTGAGAATGGGTCCCAGTCTCTTTTGTGCCATTCTTCATAATAACAGAGTTGCACTTACCAGTAACTCTTGCTCATCAACATCTTCTGTGCAGACACACATTGGGACTGTGCCTACACAGGTCTGCCGCAGACATTTCCTTTTGTAGATCAGTATAAGAACTCTGAAAGGGAGTGCACCACCCTATTAGAGCCAGGTATTTCCTGTGTGTGTCACATGATCTGGGGTGGGCACCCCCATCCCGTCAGTTCCCCTAGGCTGCTGCGAGCTACCCAACAAGTCAAAGAACCTGTGAGAGCTCACAGCAGGGTAGGAGGGGGGGAATGTGTGTCTACACAGAAGACATTGATGAACAACAGTTACAGGTAAGTGCAACTCTGTTTCCACCTTCCATCTTCTAGTGCAGCCCCATATTGAGCATTAGTGAGGTTACCTATTAATGGAGGTGAGGTGAGACTCTCACTGGAAGAGAGCTTGAAGGACGGCCTTGCCAATGTCTACATCCCTTCTTCCCTGACGGTCTAAGGCATAGTGTCTAACGAAAGCATCTTCTTTCGCATATATCTAGGAGAGGGACCTTGCAGTGGAAAGCACCTGAAGCACCTTGGGCCCTGGTGGAATGCGCTGTCACATCCAGAGAACACTGTTTCCCTGCTGCTGAGTAAGAGGAGTGAATGGCCGCCACCACCCACCTAAAAATGCACTGTGACAAAGCAGCCCTACCCTTCTTTTGGACCCCAGTAACACACAAATAAAGCTATTTCTTTCTAAAAACTCTGGTTCTTTTAAGATAACAAAGGAGTGACCTTCAAGAGTGTGAAGGGAGATTCTGCTTCAGAGCTGGCGGAAGGGAAGAATACCAGCAAGACAATCTGCTGCGCCAAATGAAACTTGGACACCATCTTGGGGAGGAAATCTAAACTGGGGTGTAAAACTACCCATTCATCAAACACCTTAATGAAAGGCAGGTCAACCCGAAGAGCTGCGAGTTTACAGAGAAGGAATCTTTGAAGAGAGTATTTCCAAACACCACTGAGATGGATGAAAAATGTAACCCCCATCTCCATCCCAGGCAAATGCAGCCATTTTGCCCTCTGAAGGGAGAGGATTTTCATTCCTAAAACATAGCTCTAGAAATTTCCAAACTGAAGTTGTGCACAGGAACCAAGCCCATCAGTATGATGCACAGAAACTACAAAGAATTTGTCTATTTAACATATATGGAGCCTTAGTAATATCTTCAAATTTTGTAAATATTTCCTAGTCATAAGAACATAAGAAGACCCCTGCTGGATCAGACCAATGGTCCATCTAGTCCAGCATCCCGTCTCACCAGCGGCCAACCAGTTCCTCTGGGTGGCCAACAACAGGGCATAGTGGCTAAGGCCTTTCCCTAATACTGTCTCCTGGCTCTGGGATTCAGAGGCTTAGTGCCTCAGAATGTAGCGGTTCCCCTCATTAACCATGGCTAGTAGCCACTGACCAGTTGTCATTTATGCTGTCGGAAGAGAAATGTAAGGAACACTTATGACACACTTTCATGCCACATTTTTTCCATAGTGGACATATCTTACTTCCAAATGTAAGAACTGACTTCAACTCCCCAGAAAGATGAAATGTCATCAGAAAACATTCAGCACTGTGGCCAGACCAGCACGGAATCACTGTGCTCAAAATCCTCCCACCATTTCCAGGTTTTTCCTTTTGCTACCAGTGTTCTATATTTGGGGGCCACTACTACCCAGAAAGTGATGTAGAAGCCAGAAGGGTGTTTTTTTTTTGCTGCATAAGTTGATCCCTGTGCAACTGGTCAGGGCCCCATAATGTAGGCTAGCAGAAGGTGCTTCACAGTTATGGAGCATACATGCACTGATGTACATACAAAATCAAGAGACAGCAAAAACACTAAGAAGTGAAGTATTTTGTGTTGTACAATTTGAAAATGTTTTCTTTCCCTTATGAATAAAACGTTGGCCTTTTAAAGATGTTTTACAATGACTCACAAGGGCCAATTCTTTCACTACACCCTGATTTATGCTCTAGCTAGTTATTCCTGCTTCAGAGGGCAAAAAGGTGCAAGGCACTGGAACTGCAGGATCATCAAGCCAAATCAGAACACAGTTTTTAATATGTCAAATGTCACTGACTCCTCCTATTAAAAATTCAACTTCTGATATTTTAAGCAGTAGTTAGCAACTATATAACACTTCCTCTCAGGGGACCAAACATCTGACTAACATCCATACTACTTTACTTATTATAGTAAACAATTCAAACCTCTCAGAACCTGGGTTCTAAGAAATGCTAAGAAACTAGCAAACCAACCTTTACAGTTACCACTAATCAAATACAGGTTTAAAAAATCCCATTGCATGTTACTCTTTGTATCTAAGATTCATACAGAAGCTATTACGGAGGAACATTATGAGTGGGAGACAACTAAATGGCATGCCCACCTTGCCATCTCTGTCTGATTTACTGACAGTAGTAACCCCACCAGCTGCTAATGTATTCTCTGGGGAAGCTGGAGCTCCAGGATGAACTGTCATGACCCTTCCACTTGTATCTCCATCCTGAGATGTAGATGCGGCAGGAGAGTTTAACGTAGCTGCTGCACAAGCCAGTGGGACATTTGTCCGGTTGATATTCAGAGCTGTAATGTAAGTAGCTGCATTTGAAAGCTGAGGTTGGAGCTGTTGAGAGGCAACAGAATGGTGTGGGATAATTACAGCAGCAGGAATAAGGCATGCTGAGCTTTGAGCCTGAATTGGCGTCACTGTGGCTGTAGGTCTTTCTTGACTGTGTATTGCAACTGCAACAAGAGAGGAAAAGCAAGAGAAAGTACATTTCATAAGAGTGAAAAGAAATTCTAACCATTCTGTTATGAATAAACCATTTAAAAGGATCCCTCCCACCATTAAAAATAGCTCATGTGGGTATTTCAATGTATCAAGCAACCCATACTTCAAACCAATTAAGATTTACTTGTACCAGAAATATCTGACCAGGACCGGATGCTATACTGAATACTGTTCTTACAGAAACACTAAGTGATCATTCTGTGTAGCGCTAATATCAGAACTGGCCTTAAGACAAAAAGAAAGACATCAAAAACATCTTTGGTTCTCTTTAACACATTTTGCCAAAGCACAATGGAGGCTTCCCTAGGAAAGCTCTCGAAAGAAAAATCCTGAACATTGTCAACATGCTACCAAAATTTTGCTAGCAGCTAAAATTAAGATTTCTATTTTCCTTCAAATGAATGATCAGCTGATGACTAAGCATGCAAACCCATGAAACAGTTTCTTGTTGTGCAGCAACCCACAGGAAATGTGACCTGCTGCCTAATCTGTCAATCTAAGATTCTTGAAAGAAAACAGGATGAATTGTGAGATCACTCTTTTAAAAACATCACAAACATGTACTCCTCTGCTTTCTTAATGGATATTTATTATTATTTTATTTGCCTCCTAAGAACAAAGATCTCTACTGTTCCATCTATTCTAGCATCTTGCTTCTCATAGTGGCTCAGATGCCCTAGGAAGTCCGCAGCGGCAGCACAAAGGACAAAGTCTCTCCTGTTGCTGTTCCTCAGCAACTGAGGTAAAAAAAAATTGCCATCAAGTCACAGCTGATATATGGCGACTCCATAGGTTTTCAAGGCAAGAGACGTTCAGAGGTGGTTTGCCATCGCCTGCCTCTGCATCATGACCCTGGTATTCCTTGGTGGTCTCCCTTCCAAATATTGTCCAGGGCCGACCCTGCTTAGCTTCCGAGACCTGATGAGATCAAGCTATCATGTCTGAACCCGGGAATCCATAGTCCAGTTCTACTGCTCTAATCACTACAACACACAGGGCTGGGTGGACCCAACCATCTTTTTACTCAGTCTCACCCCATTACCCTCCTTACTATAGATCCTCTTCCACATGTTTGTCCACACAGGCCCCATGACTCCCCAAACAGTCTTTTTGGTGATCATCCCTTCCCTTTTTGGACCAGTGGAAGAGCTGGTTGGATCCAACCCACCGGCCATCCTACAGCTCACGATAAAATTCACTGATTTCCCAAGATTTCCATTCTAAATACACCACCACCATTTTAAGTAAAATAAAAGTTGTACCTGTTCGAACTGCATTGCGAGCTTGGTTGACTGTCATTTGGCTGGTCATATGCATAAGAACCTTGGTTTGTGGACTAGTTTGTATGTGTGCTGCAGAGACCACTGCTGTTGGTACCACACTGGAAGTCATTGTTACACCATTTCCTTGAAGTTTCTGCAGTGTTCCAGCAGTAGAAGAGCTGACCATGGTCACCACCCTCCCTGTCTGACCGGCAGTTGATACAGGGACTTTTGCTTGGGAAGCAGTTGTTACTGCTCTGTCAAATGTAATAAAAAGTTTTTAGGTACTACTAAATCAGTCGAGCCCCCTTCTCCGTAACAAACCACAATCACTTAGAACTAAACTGGATATTCAAAAAGGGTTCTCGCCTTGCTGTTCATAAAAGATCCTTGCTTCAGCAGAAAGCCGTACCTTGTGACTGGTGCCACATAGTTGCCAGGGAACACCCCAATTTTGCTTGTATGCATGGAGGTGCCTTTGAACCAGCCATCCTGACAACGCTCAAACACCAAGAACATCTCGCCTTTTCTCAGTTCCAGCTCATCATCTTTTCTAGGAGTGTAGGGATATATAGCAATGTACCTGGAAAAGACAAAGAGTTTATAAGGCTCTACACATTAAAAATGGTAGGGAAAAAAAAACATCTGTCATAATGTTCTATTAATGAAATAGCCTAGCTCAAAGAACAAGTGAATGTTTACATAATTAACACATTTTAATCTCACTTTTCCAAACAATAATATTCAGGGTAGTTTATGAAAGATTCATAAAACCTGAGACAATATTACAATTAATAAAATAATCAGAAATTCATACTAAAAACCAGGAATCAGTCAATTTTAGAAAGAAATGTAGATTTAAACATGAGTTTAAATCAAATGGCATAATCAGTAAGATTATGTTTTGTTTCAAATGATATAATCATGCCAAATCAATCGATCACCAAAGCTCTGGCTTTAAAGCATGCCACACCTGTTCATCCCAATTTTTTAGTATTCCACCCCCAAAATCTCTTCCCTCCTACATCTATCTGTTGTCTTCCCAAAGCCTGTTAAGGGTGTTCATTCCGGCCAGACTAAATGCTCACTCCTCGGCAGTGAGGAGGAGCAGGTTCATGCATTTACATTATTTAGAATGCCCTGTCTATTAGGTAAGACTGACAATGATAGCACATATCCTTCTGGAGTGCCCTTTGTATACTAATCTCAGGATGCATTATATTTTACCGTGTTTGCAAGTTCATTCATATGTATATTCTGAAGTCTTAGTTACCTTTTTACTATCTGACAGTGATCCCAGAAGAACTCTAGCAGTTGCAAATATTTTTTACTCTTTTCGTCTATTGGGTGATAAGCGATTAACAACAGCTTTCCACTACTCAAGATCAATGTATCATAGAGCTTTTATTGGATAAAAGGAAAGGAAATGATACCATCTAAAATATAGGCTACAGAATGCTTGAATATCTCCTATAAACAAATCACACTTGGGTTAACAGTGCTTTCATTCCCCCACTGCCTACACTCTTCTTAGTGTTTCAAGTTGCTTAAATCACAGGATCGCTTGTAGAATAGTTGCTGCTTGAAAATGGAATCACACAGATGCGATTCAATGCAGAAAGTAGCTCCCCAAGCCGATGCAGCAATTCCAATGATTACAGCACAGCACTTCTTTCTGGGGCTGCAGTGATTAAAATGGCTCAAAAAAGCCTTCCATGTAGAATACCACCCACACAGTTCCATCTTCAAGTGGCAACGCCACTATATGTGAATTTACGACTGTACCTAAATCTCTATATTATCCTTTAGTAACTGCACCCATTCCTGTCTGTGACAGAAAAGCCTTATGGTTATCATACACATAAATCAAAGCTAACACTGGATCTCATTCACCTTCAGCCACCAACAGCCAATCTCTCTACCTGCTTCAGAGTTCATTTGTCCACTGTTTGATCCACATTTGCAAGTGTCACTAAGTTCCAACTGTCATGCCTGGGAAGAGTTTCCAAAGAACACATTGTCTAATGGAAATGTTTGTTTGAAAAAACAAACAAGTGACAATGGCAGCTGTGTTCTCTCGTACGGTATCATGCTGTTGTTTAAGAACCTGAACCCTGCCGTAGCAGTTTAAGAATCAGAATAAGCTTGGCAATATACCAAAAATTCAGAGCTAGACTAGAGGATTCAGAATTAATTCTGATTTCTTTTTAAAAATTGCCTGTTCTATTGTTGCTTTTTTTGTGCATGTGAACCCCTGAGAGGTATGTTACTGACTGAAGAGAAAGGGATACATGGGAGCTGAAAACACACTGTACCCAGAGACAACAGTAGTCATCCACCCATCCTGGCAACACATTCTTCTGAGCCATCTTAACCCCCCCAAAAAAGTCACCCCATACTCCAGGGAACAAATATCAATTAATGTAGACAGGGCTATTTACAACGGTAGAGTTCATTTCAGGACTGGTGAGACTCTGAAAAAGGGGAGGCTCCTGCAGATAGATAAATTATTCTCAGGTCCTTAAAAGGACAACACATGACAATGCTTGGACACCGGGATTCAGGGGTTTACCTTGCAGTGGCTCTCCTTGTTCCTTCAGGGTCAGGGACAAAGGGTGGTTGTCGGGGAGCAGCTATCCGGAAGGCACCCACTAGTCTGTGGAGTGCCCCACGGTGCAGTGCTTTCCCCAATGTTATTCAACATCTATATGCGTCCCCTTGCTCAGATTGTCCAGCGTCACGGATTGGGTTGTCACCAATATGCAGATAACACCCAGCTCTATCTGTTGTTGGACAGCTGGTCAGACTCTAGTCCGGGAGATCTGGACCTAGCGCCGAAAGCTGAGGCTGGTTGGCTTAGACTGAGTCAACTGAAATTGAATCCGACAAAGATGGCGGCCCTGTGCCTGAGTCAGAGCGGGCCAAGGCTAGGAATCCCACTCCCAACCTTCGATGGGGCGCCGTTGGTGCCAGCATTGGAGGTTAGGAGTCTGGGAGTGATCCTGGATGCCTCCTTAAAGATGGAGGCTGAGGTATCAGCCACTGCGAAGTCTGCCTTTTACCATCTGCGGCTGATTAAGCAGCTGGTTCCCTTCCTTGAACGCAATGTCCTGGCAACAGTGATCCATGCAATGCTCACCTCGAGATTGGATTACTGTAATGCTCTCTACATGGGGCTGCCCTTGTCCCAAATCCGGAAGCTGCAGCTGGTGCAGAATGCAGCGGCGAGGCTGTTGTTGTGTCTCCCCATGCGGGAGCACATCCAGCCTGCCCTAAAAGCACTGCACTGGCTGCCTATAGCATACCGGATTTGGTTCAAGGTGCTGGTTCTTACCTTTAAAGCCCTATATGGTCAGGAACCTATCTACCTAAGGGACCGCCTTTCCCCACATGTTCCCCAGAGAGCACTAAGATCGGGCTCCCAAAACCATTTGGCCCTCCCAGGCCCTAAAGAAGCCAGGCTAGCAGTGACAAGGGCCAGGGCCTTCTCTGTGGCAGTCCCGTACTGGTGGAATGAGCTCCTGGATGACATCAGGGCCCCGTGGGACCTGGTACAGTTCCTCAGGGCCTGTAAAACGGAGCTCTTCCACCAGGCTTTCGACTAGGGTGCTGCCCCTTAAACATCAGCACCAACTCAATAATCAATAATTAACAGCCTAGTGGGAGTCCAGACTGTGGTAGTAATGACCATTTGGAAGCTGAGAGTATACCGCCATCACTTATCAATACTTATCAGTATTTATTGACATCTATGTTTACTGGCACTTATATGATTTTATATGCTGTTACCTATTTAAATATTGTGTTTTAACTACTCCGTTGTTTTAAATAAATAAATAAATATATTTCTGTGAGCCGCCCTGAGCCTGCCGAGGCGGGGAGGGTGGGATATAAATAAATAAATAATGGCTTAATTGTATAATTAGTTTGACTGTTACACCATGCATATACTTGCACTGATGCACCTATAATTTTTAATCCAATGAAGAAATTCCTTTTCTTGAACTCAAAGTTTTGGCACCTTCTTCTCTGTCCTTTTTGATTAAGCATTTGTTTTCCAATACGTGTTGTTAATAACGTATGTTGTATACAAAATATTTATGTCCAATAGCTTGGAAAATTCACATGTGTGGAGAAACTATACTAGGTAGCAGCTTTCTGCTATTACTCCAGGCATTCACTTACTCATTAAACTATACAAACCTCAGCACAATAGTAAGCACAGCCTGCAACTCTAGTGTGTAGCCCTTAGATGATTTTATTAATAATAATTCCCATTTTAGTCAAAGTGTTGTCAGTTATTTTCAGCTCTGCAAGAGTTAGAAAACATGTTCACCGTTGCACAATGCGTCATCTCACACATACATAGAACAGAAGTTCCAGTGGCCATTATATGCACAAACTGGTGTATACTGCTATATACTGCTAGCAAAAAACCTGAAACTGCAAAGCAAGGTAATGTTTGTTTCTTTCTTGTTTCCTAGCTATATGCAACAGCCACTTTTCAGCTGAAATGGCAAGTTAAGATTTCCTCACTTTGTCTAAAAATGCTCCAGCTTTTCTTCTCTTGCCAGCTCCAGTCCTCCACCTCATTCCAAGCCTATCGTTAGTAAGTTCCTATTTTACTTACACACTTGGTCGTGCCTGTGGGCGCAAATGTGCTATTTGCTCAGTAGATCCTGGTGCAGATTTCTGTGCTGCTCCTGAGGGTAACCCAGCGGATGAGGGGGCAATTATTGTAGCAGACAAGAGAGGTGGTGGTGGAAGGGGGGGATTCATATTCTATAAATTAAAACAAATATGCATTTAATGCTTTGACACCTTATACTCAGCTGCAAGTTGTATCCATACACACAGACACTGATATACATATTACATGACCCCAAACAGACCAAGAACAAATAATAAAGTGAGCACACAACTGTGCCATCTCCAGATTCAGTATAATTGGGCAATTGGTTCTTCTGTGTCTTCTCAAGTTTTTCAGTGGCAAATGAAAAAGCGGAAAGAATGAATATGAAACATATCAGTTCAGACTCTTGACAGAAACCCAACAGCCTTCCAAATGGAAGTTTAAACGTCTAATTCAGATTGCCATCCACAGTAACTTCTATAACAAGAAGTGGAAACACAATACAAAATAGTTTGACTACAACCAAACCGAACCATTCTATCAGGGATAAAATTCCCTTTTTTTCGTGGGCTAGAAATTGCAAGTAGATTAATAGGTACCACTTCGGTGGGAAGGTAACAGTGTTCCGTGCGCCTTGGTGTTTAGTCATGCCGACCACATGACCACGGAAATGTCTTCGGACAGCGCTGGATCTTCGGCTTTGAAACAGAGATGAGCACCGCAACCCTAGAGTTGGACTCGACTGGTTTTCGAGCAAGGGAATCTTTACCTTTACCTTTTTACAATAGCAGAGCTAGGGCTGCCATGCTGCAGGTGGGCCCTGTAGATCTCCTAGAGTTAAAACTGACCTCCAGATTACAGAGATCAGTTCTCCTGGAGAAAATGGGTGCTTTTGAAGGCAGACACTACTGCATTACATCCTACTGAGGTTCCACTGCTCCCCAACTCCTGCCCTTACCAGGTTCTACCCCCAAATCACCAGGGATTCCCTAAACTGGAGATGGTAACCCTAAACAAAGCCCAATTATTCTGCTACTGTTACTATTTTCTCTCTTTCTTCTGTTTTAACTGCTAGCCTCTAGAATTCAGAATGATTAAGACTAATAATCTTTTACAATACGAGTAATGAAAAGCCATAATTCTTTCAGAAGGCAGGGTCTAATGTGGCACTGCTCTGCCCTCTCAAATCTCATTTTTTAAAATTAAAAAGCCATCTTTTTATCTAAAACAACTTAGATTATCTGGTTGATTATTCATGCTCCTGTGGGAAAATCAAACCAGTAAAAGGATGACCATCCCATATCAATTCTGAACTACAACAGATAAGAACTGATAGAAACATGTTTTCATGTCCCTAACTCAAGTACTACATACCGTGTTTCCCTGAAAATAAGACACTGTCTTATATTTATTTTTTCTCAAGAAGACACACTAGGGCTTATACCACAAATGTAAGAAATCCTGCTAGGGCTTATTTTTTGGGTAGGTCTTATTTTCGGGAAAACAGGGTAGTTAGCCATTAAGACAAAACATTGAGATTGTATTGCACCTAATTCAAAGCAGAGAACAACTCTCCTGCTGCATCCAGATTAGTCTAAAACCATGCTGACATAGCTTTCCATTGTCAGCGAATGATGACAGTAACACATATCCTTTGCTCACTAATTTATGCATGAGATCTTCATAGAATAAACAGAATAATCATCCATACTATTAGAAAGCACAGTTCCACACTAATATTTTGCTTCCAAAAGCACAGGCTGAAAAAAATAAAACCCTACACAGTGCTGTTGAACGTGTTATCAAGTTTCTGAACTTTAGTCAGTGTGGATTCATGCAACTATAAAGCATGTAGCATTTGTAACATCCAAGTGGGGACGTGTTCATCTCCATTTCCAAACCATACAGTCCCTACAGTGGTTACCATTCTTCTGCAGCATTCAGAAGTCAAGTATTGGAGAGGGAAGGGCAACCCTTGGAATAATTGCAAGATTGAAGATATCTTTCCTACCTATGGAAGGGTAACGTACCATGAAGAGTCCACACTGGAGGTACTTAACTAACAGCTGGCTTTATTGTAACCATAGAAGTCCACTTCAACTGAACTGGCTGCTAGCAAGAGCCCAACTGAACTGGAAAGTAAACTGCTCTTGACAAGAGACTGAAGCCCAGCACTTCTTATCACAGCAACCTGGGAGGGCCAATATACTACAGTTGCCACTATATTTGACAACAGGGAACAACCACTACCTAGTACCAGGTCAGATGAAATCTACCTTGTTTATGTCTAATCAGTGTAAATATAAACATTAACTAGGAAGTACTTTGGATTTGATTATAGTTCTTAAGAACTTCCAAACTATAGTAGATTAACAAGTATTAAATTAACAAAATCCTGTTTCTTCACTGAACAGGGTTTTTTGTTTGCTTGCCAATGAATACTGAGGCAAATTAAAAACAAGCACAAATTGTTGCCCTGCTCTCACCTTCTCCCTCCTTCCTCATTTTCATACCCAGAGAGCAATTGACATAATGGATTTACTTATAAGGAAGGTAGTCCTGAATGTTAGATTCCCAAATGTGACACACCAAAATATTTTTACTGGATATAACTGTAACTTGTATGTGAATGTAACATGACCCCCCCTCCTTTGGATGCACACCCGGGGGGCGGGGCGGGGGGCGGACTGGTCTTGCATTTAGAGTTGCCAGCTTCCAGGTGGGGCCTGGAAAACTCCTGGAATTACAACAGATCTCCAAACTGTAGAGATCAGTCCCCCAGAGGAAATGGCAGCTTTGGAGGGCAGACTCTGTGGTATACCTGGAGTCTTAGAGTGGCATCACATCCCTGCTGAGATCCCTGCCCTCTCCAGGTTCCATCCCCAAATCTTCAGGAATTTCCCTATTTGGAGCTGGCAACCCTCCTTGCATTGGAGTAAATACTGTATCCCTGTATTTCAGGTTCTCAGACTTGATTTGCCCTGTGCAGTCTAAATGCAGGTGGTCTGGGTAAATTGGTGCTTTTAGAATCCTGCTTCGTAGAGAGGAAGAGACGTCACTGTGGCTAGACCACCTGCATTCAGACACTACAACAAAGTAGAGTTTAGCAGAAGGCTTCTGATTCCAACACACAGGGAGAATGGTGTGCATGAGCAAGCAACAAAACATCTTTGCAACCATAAAGAACAAAACAGATTTGTAATGATATCCAAATGCAACCATATATTTCTTACATGCCAACTACTGGAAAATCTCAGAAAACAGAAGGTGAACATGTTACCTTCAAATACACACTACCCCAAAATAGGGACTTTGCTGCTGCTGGGGATGGGGGAGAGAAAACCCATTTTCAGCCAGGGCTAAGTGGGCTGGATCCTGTGGTGTGGGGGTACGAGGATCATGGGATCCTTCTCCCTGGAGCCACTTCTGATCCCTGGAGCCACTTCTGGTCCCAGGAAAGTTTATTCCCGGAGTCAAGGGACTTTTGTGTACTAATAGCTACATTAGTTGGGTGGATAATGTGGTGATCTCCTTCCCTTCTCTCTCCTCATTACTGCCACCTGAATGGGTATAGTTCCTGAATGGGTACATACAAGTTCCTTAGCATCAGGAAAAAACTTTCCTGGGATCGGAAATGGCTCCAGCGGAAATGGGAGGTTTCTGCTGGTGGTTTGCAGGACCCAAGCCAGTGAGTTGTGCTTGTGGTCCAAAAGAACATCTGCCTGGGCAAAGACCTATTATGTCCGATATATTTTTTTTTCCATTGGCATGTCTATTCAATGTGAGTTACTGTAAGTTTCCTTGGCTCCCATTTGGCAGGAGAAAAGTGGTCAAGCATTTTAAAATAAATTAAAAGTTTAAACATTATTCACAAAACTTTGTTGTCCCCAATATATTGTCAGACTTTTTCTTCTCCACCCACAAGACTCTTGAACTCCTGGTAAAAGCTGGAAATAGTGCCAAGATAACACAAAATAATACACTCAAAAGCCAACAAGGCCATATAGCTACAGATGGACAGTTAAAAAAAGGAAAAACAACAGGTAAACAAAGCTAGTGTGGATATGATCTTCCGCTTATTGTACAGAATATCTGAGTTGGGATGCTGTCAGCTAGCCAATTATTTTTTTATTTAAAACATTTCTTAGCCACCTTTCGACCTTATAGGAACAAAGGCAGTTTACAATGTAAATAATAATAAAATACAATAAAACCACTAGTTAAAATCAATAATTTAAAACTGATACTAGGCAAATGAACTAATCCAATGCATTTATTTATTTAAAACATTTATTAGCCAATAAGGCCCTTGTAGAAATTAACAAACTAGATAGACCGTTGGTCTGATCTAGTGTAGCAGTTGTATAAGCAACCCAAAGTGCTATAAAGTAACCTTAATCAGAAAAAAGAATTAAGAGGTCCATTGCAGAGCTGTATGCAAGAAAAAAAGATCTATCTTCAGTCTCCTTTTAAATTATATTCCTATGTTTTTCTGTTGAATAACTCATCATTTTATCATGTAGGCATAAATTCAATCTAGCACAACAGCAAGAAAGGTAAAAAGGGGCAGAAATCTTTAGAATTCCTACCATCAGAAACATCTTCTGTTTTTCAAATGCAAAAAATTATTAATCGCAGATCTAATTTTAACTATGAATTCAATTCAGCCTGCTGGGATCGAAGAAAAGCGAATGACAGGTGACATAAAGGATTCTAATTTCTGTCAGATGATACTTACACCAAGAGCAGCTGGGTAACTGACTTCTGGTGGAAAGGTAAATGAAGTCCCTGTTGTGACTGGACTGCTGGGCGGTGGGGTCACAATTAGCCCTGTTGTACTGATATGAACCTATTTAAAAATAAAAAGATCATCCAAACAGAATTAATGCAGTGATAGCAAAATGTAACAATTACTGCCAGGACTAACTTAATTGTGTTTATTGTATTCGTTAGCTGCATGAATGCATATGGAGTAAAAAGGTGAACATTTTAAAAAATGAAGATTAAATAAGAGGTCCATTGCAGATTTATCTATAAGGTATTTTTATCTATAAGGAAAATTGTGTTAAATCGTATGGTGTATTTTAAGGGATCCATTTGTGGTACAAATGACTTTCCAGAAGTATTAGAAAGAAACTGGCTGGATGCCAAACACTAAAGAAAAGTCTGATTTTTAAAGTATAAAGTTAGTACATTAATAATGTATCCCTGGGGTTTCCGGTTTATGGCAACCCGCAGGCAGACGCATCTCCCGGATGTCCCGGGGATGCAAACTGCACACGAGCGTGTAGGAGGGGGTGCGATGGGTTGCGACCTTCCCCCCGGAGCCTTGGTAAAGGGCTCCTAGCCAGGGGGCTTTTGAGGGGTGACCTCTTCGACGGCGCGATGCCGGAGAATTGAGGCGCTCCTCCTCCCCGAAGGTCCTGCCGCTGAGTGACTGCATGGTACGAGTGCTGCTGACCGGGACAAGCGTCGGAGATCGGGCGAAAAAAACGATGCCGAGCGAGGCCGGTTGGCCAACAACGAACTGTGAGTCGGGTTGAAGCGAGCATGAAGAAATAAAAAGAAAGCTGTCCCCCTTAGAGAGCGACAGAAAGCGAGCGGGGGAGGGGGCCCTCCCAAACGCATAAACGAAAACACGGCAATAAAGAGGGGGGAGCGGAAAAATACGTAGCTAAATCTGTTTTAAAAGACTTACCAGAGCACAGATAAGCGTATGGGTGAATATCAGAGACTTTAGCAACTTTAAGAAAAGTAAACAATCCAAAAAGATGGCGGGGAAGAAACCAGATAAAAACAAACTGTTGAAAGCGAAATTAGTGGGCAGTCCTCTAACGGAAGAGACCATTGAGCTTTCTAAACTGTTGGCAGATTCCTTGCGCCCTCTGCTGGAGGAGATGACTAATATCAAGCAACAATTGTCAACAATTGGTCAAAGCTGGGCTTCACAGCAGCTACAACTGACTAAATCTCTAAATGCAATGGAGCAAATGGCAGAGAAGATGAAGGGAATGGATGCCAATACTACAAAAGTCAAGATTAAGGTGCAAAAGCTGGAAATGAAACAAGTTACGGAAGAGTCACAACTTTTGCAGCTGCAAATGGAGAAAGCAAATTTGGTCCCACGATTCCATGGGGTCCCGGAAAATAAAGGAGAGAATCTGAAGCAATTGCTGAGTGATGCAATAGCCCCATTGACAGATTTGAGAGTGGAATATTTGTACAGTGAGATGGATGTGGTCTATAGGTCCTATTCCTTATATATCAATAATCTGCCTGGGGAAATAGTAGTCAGATTCTCGAAGAGACATGTAAGAGATTCTATCTTGAAAGCAACTACTGGAACACCCTTGAAAATCGAGGAAAACACCATCAGGATTTTAAAAGACATTCCATTTGAAATAAGACAGAAGAGAAAGAAATACAAAGACTTAATCCTTTTCTTACAAACAAATGGCATCAGTTACAGATGGTTAATTCCAGAAGACATCATTTTCAAGCTCCACGATAAAAAAGAAAAGATTGACTCTGTTCTTAAAGCACGCGTGTTCCTGAGAACACAGCTGGGAGAACCAGCAGAGGACAAGAAGGAAGTAGAAGAAAGCAAATCGGATGGCAAGTTGGGCTTGGTGTCTTCTGACGAGGACTCTCTCTCTGAAAAGGGGGCGGTAGCCCCCAAAAGTCCATATAAATTGAGGATGAGAAAAGATAAGAGAAAGTGAAGGCTAAAGGACTCTGAATTGTGCCTAAAAATTTAGAAGTAACTTTGGGATGCTCTGATGGTTTCATTTAACAGATAAATGAATGGTTAAAAGATAGATAACTTAGCATAACCGACTAGGTTCAATGTATTACTAGCATTTTAGAATAATATTGAAATAAGTTGATGTATTGATCTCCTACTCTTGGGGTTTTAGTCAATAGTGGGTTTCTTTTCTTTCTCTTTAGAGGTATTTTCCCTTCCCTTATTTTCAGTTGTAGTTTGTAGTGATGTAAAAAACCAATAAAAAACTCCCCTTAGGGGGATGCAAAAAAAAAAAAAAGTATCACCAAATCTTCCTAGCACTGTATAAAAGGTAAAGGTAAGGTAAAGGTTTCCCTTGCTCAAAAGCCAGTCGAATTCGACTCTAGTGGGCGGCGCTCATCTGTTTCCAAGCTGAAGAGCCAGTGCTGTCCAAAGACTTCTCCGTGGTTATATGGCCGAGGCGCACAGAATGCTGTTACCTTCCCACCAAAGCGGTACCTATTTATCTACTTGCAATTTCTTTCTTTCAAACTGCTAGGTTGGCAGGAACCGGGGCCAGAGACGGGAGCTCACTCCGTCACATGGCGCTAGGGTCTCAATCTGCCAAGCTACGGACCTTCTGGTCTGCAACTCAGCGTCTTAATCTCTGAGCCACCGTGGGCCTTTTAATCAATGTTTAAATCAATTTTTTAATCAATTCATTGTCCCCCACACTGTTATACTTGCACATGATGCAACTGTACAGTACAAAGACTGTTGGTGTAGAATGTAATCAAAAGCTCAGTTCAAACACTGTCAGCCTGACTTCCTAACTGCAATCCTTCCTTCCCTCTTATGATTTTTCACTTTTTCTTAGTTTGCTCTAACCATAGCTTACCTCTTCGTTCATGTTAGGCAAATGGTGGCTGGTCTCCTAAGGATTTCAAACTGTGGATTTGCAAACTATAGTTCAGAGACAAATCCTATGCATGTCTCTGGATATCATGACAAATTATGATTACACCATGCGATGTGTGCAATCTGCAGAGTGCTCTCAATCAGCAAATTGTGATCTGGTGACTGGGCAACATGATTTCTGAACTGGTTCACAGACTTTAAAAGACTTAACAAGTGTTTATAATTCTGACCCTGTACACTGAAACTGATGGTTTACTTTTTACACTTAACAAGTGTTTATAATTCTGACCCTGTCCACTGAAACTGATGGTTTACTTTTTTTACACATTCAAGAAGTCAAATCTGTCTCTTTTTTAATTCATACAAAAAATAAAGAAGTACTTGTGCATGTTCTATAAACAGGCCAGATATCAAGAATGTATTTCTTCAAGTTACAGCAGTTCAGTTTGCATGAAAATTGTCCCTTTATCTGGAATTAATGACTGCTTGCACACACTCCAAAAGAATCGGCTGCAATTACCTTCCCTTTGCTTTGACAGTCTTTTAAATTGTTCATTAGAAAGCTATGATATGCTTTGTATTCTGCTTCCAGCAATTACCTGAGAAGGTGCACTGCAAGAAAGGCCTGTAAGTTCACTTATGCGGGCTGCAGCAGTGGGATTACTAGAACTGATGAGGACAGGAGGGCTGATTTCCATCGAGTGACGGTTCTGAGAAGACTGAGAGGCCTTGTTGGACATGGTAAGGGAGGTAAAGGAGTGGCGTTTTTTGGTGTTCTTCTTGGTATCCATGTGCTTTTGAACTGAATTACTATGGGATGCACCAGTAGTGCGTTCTCCAGAGTCTGCTGCAGAACTTGAGGGCTTGTCCAGTTCTATCAGCTGCTTTGCTGTTGTGTTAAACTGTAAAACAATAACACAGTTTTAGAAATATAGTATAAGAAAGTTTGACTAGGAGTCCTGAGAGAAATACAAAAACATGCGGAATGCTTGAAATACTGGACAATGCTTTGACTCCTTCATACTCCCATATTCTTAGGGTTGAGTAAGTGGGATGATAAATAGGCCACAAGTGGCAATAGTGGACAAATAACATCTCTATCTGCCACTCATCAGTACTACTAGAATTAGGGGAAATATGAGAACTGAAGACTCAGTTAAGGGGCAGCCTAAAAAAGACTACATTGTAAAGTTAAGGATCAATTGTGTTCAAGAAAGATATCATTTAAAGGAGGCATGAAGTCTGCAATGGAAGACAATCAAACCAAAGTGTGCAACAACAGCAGTGCCAAACTTACAAAGCCTGGCTGTGAAAATCCACAGAGAAATTATTCACAATCTAGACTTGAAAAAAGGGGCCTATAATTCTAAATGATGAATAAATAGTAGGGATGCCATGCCAGCCTCCAGGTGGGGCCTGGGGATCCCCTGGAACTACAGCTCGTCTCCAGAGTACAGAAATCGGTTCTCCTGGAGAAAAGGGATACTTTGGAGGGCGGACTCTATGGCAGTGCATATGCCCCTGAGGCTCCTCCCCTCCACAGATTCTATCCCTAAATCTCCAGGAGTTTCCCAAATGGATCTGGCAATCCTACCTCCCCATCCCCTACCAGTGGCCAGGGGGACCTGACAACCCTTAAAAGTAATAATAAAAAGCCACATTGTCAATATAACAGTTTTACTAGATTATTTTGTGAGGAAACAGTATGAGATTGGTGGTGTGATATACCTATCGTACGCCTTAAAATGGAACAATCTGCTTCCCCCTCATATATTTGTGTGTGTTGGTTTAGTTTAATGAGGTGGGGTCCCTGGTCATTTTGTTCTGTTTGTTAGAACCGTTGACTGTATGAGCTCTCTTGTCCTGAAACCAGATGCTCCCAGTCCCTGAATCTCCTTGCTGATAAATGGATGTTGCTTATGAACACACCCATCTCTGCTGTGTGAAACAAAGAGCAGAAACTTGAGTGCAAGCAAAAAGGGAACATCACAAGTGGCAAGTAAAAACATGGTATGTGCACACATACACTTCCCAAACATTTTAATTCCTCTGTGAAATGTACCCCCTTCTTTGAGTAATGTTTCACATCCCTTTCCTCATAAAAGAGGTGGGTACCTGACTTCACTGCAGAGGCAACTGGGCCAAATTCCCCACACCCTAAATCAGGGGTGTCAAACATAAGGCCCAGGGGCCGGAACCAGCCTGTCCAGGGTTTTTATGCAGCTCGCGAGCAACTGGTGCAAGGGAGGGAACAGGAGACTGCTCGGGGAGGGAGGGCGGAGCCACTGCAATCATGGCTTCAGCATGGCAGAACAACCTCATCTGCCACAGTCAAGCAGCATGGGAGCGTCTGCCCAGTGCTGCACCGCTGTCTCTCCAGTCCACCCATATGGGTTTTCCTTTGGAACCCCCTCCCAGCCCATGGGGCCATGCAGTGAGGATACACCAACTCAGAGCTTAACAAGTTCTGTCCTTTATACAGTTTATATCTCTGGTACCTGGCATTATGTAATGGCACACGTGGCCCAGCCCAACAAAGTGGCATTTATGTCAGATCCGGCCCTCGTAACAAATTAGTTCAACACCACTGCTCTAAATTATGTACAAATGCACCATCCACTGAAAGTAATACAGTGCATAACATCAGTATCCAAATGTGTAATTGAATGCACACGTGTGCACTGCATTATTTTCAGTGGGATACACAACCCCTTCCACATTGTATTCCAACTAGTCATGCTTAACTGTGTGTCATCAGAGCTGCCTTGGGATGGAGAGCACTGCACTGGTAGCCAATGAAAGCACCAGTGTAGTAAAACAGGCAGTGCTGATCTACTTTATATTCATTTACTGCATTTATAGCCTGCCTTTCTCACTGAGACTCAAGGTGGGTCACACAATATAAACAATGTAACCAGATAGCTTAAGGTATCCTATAGATCAGAAATCCTCAGCCTTTTTGAGCCTGCAGGCACCTTTGGAATTCTGAGACAGTAAAGTGGGTACAGCCACAAAATGGCTACCATAGGTGGAGCCAGCCACAAAACGGCTGCAGCAGCTTGCCTTCAGTCACACAATGAAGATACTTGTGCTGTGGTGGCAGCTGCTGCCAAAGCAACGTTTTTAAAAACCTGAAAAGCCAATCAAATCTTCAATGACCAATTAGAAGCCTTGCTGAGCAAAGCCCCATCAGGCCTCACCCACTTTCTAATAACACTTGGTGGGTGCCAGGAAAGGTGTTGGCAGGCATTGGGGGCCCCTGCTATAGATAATGCCAAAGGAATAGAAGCAATAATTTTTTAAAAAGCGAAAAAGTTCAAATATGGAATTACAAAAGTAAAAAACTTGGTAGTAAGATAAGGGGGAAAAATACAATAAGAAGTGTCCTCCTGAACCATTTCTTTATAATACAGGTCCATTCACTTTATTAAAAAATGCCCTCATGAACAATTCAGGTATTACACCATCTGGGGAATGTTAGAAGCAACCTCCTCAGACAGACCCTTTGGCAAGATTTCAGTAACTTGACAGGAAGAGAAGTTCTAGGAGACTATTGCTGTATGGTAGAGTTATTGCTCTGCCTGCTGCAGGTCCCAGGTATCTCCAGTTAGAAAATGTCAAGTAACTGAATTGGGAAGGACATCTATCCAAACTTTCAAAAGAACTGCTGCCTATCAGAGAAGACAACACACTAGGGTTAGACCAATAGTCTCACTCAGTATAAAGGAACTTCAAACTTTATCTTACAAACTATTTATTACTGGTTTATTCTGCATCTCAAAACCTGAACTGTATATCGGGAAAACAAATACGAATCAGGGTTTAAACAGAGAGCAAAGTAGTTTCTCTCTACCTCTATTTAGTATAAATTCATATCCAGAATTTTCTTGGGTTTTCTAGATTACAACTAGGACCCCCCCCCCCCCAAATAGTATGTGCTTTAGGTGTTTCTCCCTATCTTAAAACTATTAGAATTCAGGGTCAATCCATGAAAATGATTGGCAGATTCAAGACAGGCAAAAGGAAATGCTACTTCACACAGTAGTAATTGACTTGTGGAAGTGGCTGCCATGCGGTGTGGCAATGGTTTAAGATGGACTTAAAAGGGGGTTGGACAGATTTAAGGAGGATAGGTCTGTCGTTAGCTATTGCCATGTTAGCCGAAAGGAAACTCCACATTCAAAGGTGAAAAGCCTCTGATTGTCAGATGTTAACAAGCATTCCATTGTCTCCAAGTTCTGTTTGTGTGATTCTCTGTGGCACCCCACTAACAACTGTGGAAACAGGATTCTAGACTAGATGGACCACTGGTCTAACCCAGCAGGGCTACTCTTAATACGTTCTACAAAGGCACCAATGTGAAGGACCAGGACCGTCATTGTTTATTCAAACTTTATGCTCATTATCTTCCAGATTTGGGGTGTGTACAACATCTTGTATTAAATAGTGATAAATGCTTTCAAGCAGGTGAGGATGATTAAACTGTGATTTAATTTATGTTTCCAGAAATCAAAACCAACTAGTTAATTATAAATGCAACATAATAACTTGGCTCAAAGCTTCTGCTCTTTCTGCCCCAATCCTTTATTTTGCTTGCCTCAGCTAGCAGGGCACTCCTGCCTAGATAAATTTGAAACTTAAAAAGCTCCTCACTCCTCAGAAGCACTTCATATTAGGAAATGCTTTGTTATTAGAAATACACAAATTCTAGCACTAAATTTTACCTGTGGTGAAATTATCAGCCCTTGTCTATAGTGTATATCAGGAATCTCCACCCTTTCTAGATGGGTCCACCGGAGGCAACACAGGGCCCACTGAGCTGTATGTACACACATGACAGGAAGGAATATTAACATCAGATTATGGAACTGGCTGTCTGGTGTTTCAGTGCAAATATGTTACTATTTGAGATTCTCTGGATCACATCAGCAGATTTACTTTACTTGCTCCTCCTACTGGGGGGGATCTTTCTGCAGAGATGTTGCTTAATGTGGAAGTCTCTGTAAGGATACCTGAACTTGATGCTGAGTGAGCAAACATGTTATCATGATTTTTATTTTTTATAAAAAGCATTCACATTTGAACTTTTTGTTACTCAAGATTTCCTCCTTTATGTTGTTTGCTTTTTATTCTGCCTTTATTCACTTTCTGAATCTCTCACCTTCCATGATATTTTTCCTACCACTTTCTGCTGGTTCCTTTGCATTCTTGCTCTCTTTCTTTTACTCGCTTTCATAATCCTCCCTGTCACTATTTGTTTCTGTCACCATTGCATTCCTG
>NW_015169191.1:192768-244272 GCF_001447785.1 Gekko japonicus | reverse complement strand
AGAAGAAAAGAATAAACAAACACCACAAAAAAATTGGGGGGGGGGGGGGGGAATGTTTTCCCCAAGGACTTCAAATTCTTCCAGTGGAAGACTTGGAAATTTCAGGACACTGGAAAATATACTCCAATGAAACATTTTCTTTTTTGGAATGAGTGAAATGCTTTGCAAGATCAGGTTTTACCCCATCAGGGGAAGTCTATAGAGTATATCTTAATTTTTCCTATCATCTTTGATTCATCCAAAAAAGGACCTCCCCCTAATAGCTTCAAAATTTCTGGAAAATTTACATCTAAAAGTGACATTATGGAGAAGGAAATGACAGCAAGGAGGAAATATGAGCAAAATGCACTTACATTTAACATACAACTCAACTTCATTCAAGTTTACTCAGAACAAAGCCCTATGAAGTTTTAATGGGGCTTACTTCTTAGTATGTTTGGTAGCACCTTAAAGACTAACATGGCTACCCATCTTAGTATGCTTGTGTAAGATTGCAGCCTTATAGGTCAGGATTTGGTAGACTGACTGAGGATTATATGGGACCCCACATTTCCCTGTAAAAATTCTTTTATCTTGTTTTTCTGTTTTCCCAGCACATCCCGGCCTGGTCACTCCTGCTAGCTGAATCCCTTGTGATAGACAGGAGACTGTCCTGCCCCTGCAGCAAAAAACAACCTCTCAGCTGAGCCTATAGGAATGCTGCTCCAGTATCCAATCATCTTGTGGGGTGAGGGGGATGGAATGTTGGAAGGAAGCACAGCAGGAGTTTTGTTCAGGACTGCCCCAGGGAGAGTAGTGATAGCTGGGCCTACCTCTGTAAAAGAATAGACAGTCTAGAGGGTAGCTCTGCCTTGTAGCATGACAGAGTGGTTTAACTCTACCTCAGATAGATTATAGAGTACCTGATTGTTAGAACTGTCTCTGATGATGACTCTTGGAACTGAGCAGGCTGGCATGGGTGGTATCTTGTGTGTGAAAGGATCTAACCTAGTGGCTAGACAGTGAAAGCCTGCTTGTATCTGAAAAGCTTAAAACAGAAATCAACCCACAGTCTGAAGCCATAACTAGCTTAAACTTATGTGTCACAGCCAGATTTCTCCTTTAACTACCTGGAGACCTGGGCTGCTGATCTGTTCTTTAAAACCAACCTGCAAATAAATAAATCTTTGTTATCTATATATCTAATTCCCAACATGCCCCCCTATGTGCAGATACTTATTTCCACAGATCTGGGGGACAAGGAGAGTCAACAGATATTCCTGCCCACTTGGGCACTCCCCAGATGTGATGAAAAATCTGACATGTTTTTAAAAAATAGACAGGGGATACCTAAATCCCCCCAAAAGTAAAACGGCGTTCTCTGCGCATGCACAGAAAACAGACCTACCATTGGGAACTGTGGTGGAGCCTGGCAGGGGTGAGCCACACAGGGCTCATTGCCGCTGTTGTGGGGGGGGGCAAGTGCTGCGGTAACGCTGAGCCAAGACACACCCGCGTAGCTGACAGCCTCAAGAGCCAGTTTCTGCAGTGAGTATCCCTCCGAGACTTCCCTGGGGCAAATGACTTCTCCCAGGGCCCTCCTTCCTTGGACCTCCTTCCTGTCTTGAAGGAGGAAGGGGGAGCAGAGCAGAAGGCTCCAGAGCAAGGTTCCCTCTAAGCTGTGGAGTCCTGTGAGCAAAAATTCTACTTTGTGAGCTACTTGCATTAAAGTTGTGAGCGAGCGATTTGGCTCCTGCATAAATTAGTGTGCTCTGGAGTCATCCTTCCTGAGCTAAGACAAAAATGTGTGAGCCGGAGGCTAAAAAGCTGTGAGCTAGCTCACACTAAACTCAGCTTAGAGGGAACACTGCTCCAGAGATGACCAGCTGGTAGGGAAGCTGGTGATGGGTTTTTTTTTTAATTAAAACAAAGAAAGGAATTACCCCCTCCCGTGAGTATCACAGGTCCCTATAATCACTGCCTTAGTGATGTACTTGCCCACCACAAACTTACCTCAGGGCAGTGAACCCAAAGCCTTTACACTAGCTACCCTAAGGAATCTTGTAACTGAGGGGAAAAACCTTTCCTCAAAACCGTAAGAGGCTGTATAGGTCCCCTCAGTTGGTAGGGGAAGCCTGTCACACACCCATACCCCCAAAAGAGCAACTTCCTTGAGGAGAGGAGGCTCTGTACTGTAAACGTGTATACAGAACATTGGAGGTACAACTAATGGGGGCAGGGGATCAGGAGACTGTCAGTGCATAGAGAGGACTAACATCACAACAAGATCAGGCAGGCTTAAGGAATCTGTAGATACCTGAAATGAATGAAGTGGCACTCAAAAGCCAAATTTAAACGGTAAAAGTGATCACATTACTTAATGGCCTTTCCCTTGAAAAACTTCGGTCATAGTGAATATTGCAACTCATTGTTAACCACACTCAAGTATTGGATTAAACACTAAGATTATTATTGGCAGTGTTCTTTTAGGAAGGTACAAGAAATGGAGACAGGCTAGATGAGGAGCAGAATTTCACTTTGGCGTCTTTTAAATTTTTGTTTATATATCAACACAAAGCATTTAAAATTTTATGCCAAAGGCAAAAGTTAGTAGTATACCTAAGAACAGGGATCGCATAACAAACATGCTGTATATAGCCAAAATAAAGACCAAACAAATAATTATATGTGTGTCTGTTTCGTTATTGTTAATCATGCATAAATAAGATAATCTTACAGCATATAGAAAATCTTGTAAACGTATACAAAAGCTAGGAACCTTGAGGGACACTAAACCAAATGGAAATTGGAAACACTCAAACAGTTTTTAGCATCACCCTAAGGCTGTGTAACAGTTTCACTACCAAATGTCAATAAGGAAACTGAAAATGCTCATATAGTCTATAACATTGCCCTAAGGCTATGCAACATTGTCACTGAAGAGCCAGTATTCCAGGAGAAGCCAGTCACTGTAGCATATCCTCTTACAGGCTCACCAGCTGCCAAATTTTCCTGTTTCACTGGGGCTTTGGTAAAGAGGCGACCAATTCTTCAATAGATTCCCAAGATTAACATTCTTGAAGCCAAAGAATCACCTTCTAAAAGGTTTCTTAACAGCGTTCCTTCATGCAATTATTTGGATACACAAATCATAAGGTTTGTTTGTTTGAGAAGTGTTTGGGTCTTTTTTACTTGCATCAGTCAGTCATGAATTTTGGGCCTGTTTTTTTCCCCTTTTAGTTCCTAGTAAAGACCAATCTGGCTTTGGTAATCATATTTAAAGCTACTGCCTGAAGATTTTTAGGCACGTCAACTGCACAATTTGACAGTAGGATATCTGGTTTACAAGGAACCTGTCTCTCCAGTCTGACTGATATAATTTCCATCCTTATTTCCAGTTACCTGTTGCCTGTTTATGTATCTACCACATGTGGAAAAAGTCTATCTTCTTTACCTCACAAAAACATTTATTACTCCCAGTTCCATAGATCTTTAATAGCCTGAAAGTTAGGTGCTACTGCTGGATCATTTAAATCAACTTTTCCCTATAAGAGAGGCAAATCATAAAGGTAGTTCTATATGTACATGTATAATTCCACATTTTATCATCTAAATCACTACCAATAACTTTTTGCCACTTTATAAGAAAACTATTATCAGATTTAAGTAATACTTCCAGTATAATGGTATACATGATTGAAAAAAGGAATGCTTCACACTAGTTAACATTGTCTCAAATTTTGACATAGGCTGTAACATTTGCTGATAATAAAAAAACCCCAATACTCGAGTTATTACAATCTTTAACTATGCTATATAATATTACCTCTATATGTATTAGTTGCAGTCAATTCCCACTTGAAGTGGGGGGGAAAACTAATCCATGTTCATCTGTCATGTGTACAGAGGCTAAAAGTGAGATACAGACCTTTGTTATTTCTTGTTTGTTTTTCTCAACAATTTTTCTTATTTTTCAAAAGGAATATTGTTATTTCTTGTTAACCAGCTACCCAAATACTTGATCTGATTAACTTTCTTCATACCAAAGGTTCAGTTATTTTTTTAACATTCACTTAGACCCATATTTAAACAAAGGACTTCAGTTTATCAGTATTCAATTTATACCCTGAGACATAACTATACTGCATAATAAGGAATTCTAATTTTTTACTGAACTTTTCAATATTTGTTACAAAGACAACGATATTGTCAGCATATAAATTAATTTTATATCGAGGAAAATATAGGGATGAGTATGTCAATTAGCAATAATTTTTAAGTTGTATGTATTTTTAATAGATTTATTTTTATAGGGACTGGTAATACAATAACTATAAAAACAGCCAAGAAAAAACGTGCCAAGTGAGACCAATATGATATTACAGCTACAAAGAATCTGGAAATAGACACCTTATAAGTTAAAAACTATTTTAAAAAAATCAAACTATATTAATCAAGATCAGAAGGTGGAATGAGCCAATGCAAAGTAAAATCTTTGGGCAAGTTATGCAATCAGGGTCTTTTATACTGGCTCTTTATTGATCTCTTGCTCTGAATTCTGACATAGTTTGGCTCTTTAATTGTACAAGGTTGCAAACCCTGTAAATTTTTGCAGGGGTCAGATACACTCTGTGCCACGTGCCACTAACAGCAGAGCTGCCCTACCTGTAAGGAAAACACAGGCCTGACTCAAAAGACACCATAATTAGGGGTGTGCATTCAGCTGTATTCGGCTACCGGTATAACTAAATCCAAAAAAGCCATAATTATCCGGCTTTTTTCTGGGTTCATTTTGCTATACCGAAAAGGTCTCATTAAGCCTAACAGCCACCTCAGCCGTCAATCAGCTGTTGGGTTAAAATGCCTTTCTTTCCCTCCCCGATTTCAGGGAGGGAAAGAAAAGCATTGTAAACATGCCTGCTTCCCTCCCCGATCTTATCCAGGCACCCGCGGCTGCAGGGCACCTTGAGAAGATTGGGAAGCGAAGCAGGCATGTTTGCCTGGGTGCCCTCTGTCTCCCCAGCCAGCCCACCAAGGCGTGCAGGCTGGGAAGACAGAGGGCATCCAGGCAAACATGCCCCCTTTCTTCCCTGAGTCTCTCTGCTATTGCGGAGAAGCCTCGGGGAGTGGGGTGGGGGCATGTTTAAATGCCTTTCTTTCCCTCCCTGAGATCGGGGAGGGAAAGAAAGGCATTGTAAACATGCTTAGTTTCCCTGCCTGCACTTCTCCAGCTACAATTTGTCAGCTAGAGAAGGGAAGGCAGAGAGCCAGGCTTTCCTTTGTCAATTTCACTCCCAGCTGACTGGGGAGTGAAATTGACAGGGAAATCTGTAGGGTCTACCAGAGGGAAAGAAGGCATTCTGACATGCCTCCTTTCTCTCAGGTGGTGTAAATTGAACCCAAATATATTCAGGAATACCTAATATACCCCCAATCCGAATACCTTACCAGTATTGTACTGGGGAAATTCGACATTCACCGTTATTTTTCGGGTCTGATTTACCCAAAGTCGAAAAATACCAGCTTTTTTTTTTTTTTGCACACCCCAAACTATAATCCTGCTAGGTGCTATGACAGTGTGGAGTAATAGCACATCATGTGTACTTTGGGGAGACTGCTTCATGTAGCTCTACAGCATTGAAAGGGAAGGCTAACAATAAGACTCAATATAAAGAAAATCGTATACCTTTTTGAACGTTGGAAGCATAAATTTGGATTTGTATACATTTTACTATTTCATTAACATGTTATACTTTCCCTTGTTGCTATAAGGCAATATTAATACAATTAATAACATTGCCTATATTCAATTTTTTTTTTAGAAAACTTTGGGTTTCACCCAGGTTTAAGGCAGCAATGCCTTCAGCATTATTTTAGAGAATCCCAAGCATTCAGGAGACTTTTCTGACAATTTCTAGTTTTGATGGTACAAAATACTGTGAAAGAAGAAAGCTGGATTTTTTCCAGAAATTTGAACAAAACATATATTTCACATTGTGATTTTCATAAAAGTTCTAACACTGTAATCCCAAACTGAGTTCTAATGGTACAACCCCAAACCTTTCTAAACCCCTGATTTCAACCAACTTAGAAGGGTATAACTGTTTAGCATTGAACTGTAAACGTCTCAGAATCAACTCAGTTTCTTCCTCCTATATTTTAAGACTACATTGTCAAGACAAGTGAATGCAAGTTTCTATGAAACATTTGAGGCAATTATGCTTAATTTAATACCACATCTAGAGAACCTCCTCATAGACTATAATTATCATTCATTTGTTTAATTGTTAGAAAATATATCTCCTGTCAGACATATATGGGCACAATCCAGCCACAGTTAATATATCTTTAATACTATTGTAAATAGAACAAATAGCAAAAGAAAGAGGTTGCTTAAGAGAGAAAATGACCTAGAACAACTACTTTCAGGAGACTTAAAACATTTATTAGGAATAAATAAATAAACTGCTATTGCAATATGAAACAGAAACAGGACAAGTGAAAGACTGTATGCTTAAATGTAGGGATTTTTTTGGAAAAAATTTGGAGATAATATTTCTATGAGCCAGTGGGAAAACGTATGGACTAAAGAAATTAAACTTACCAAGTCCCAAATATTAAGGGAGAATTGGTATAAAACGTTTTTAGATGGTACATTATGCCCAAAGAAATTGCAAAAACCAATAAGGGTTATAATGGAAAATTTTGGAAATGTCAAAGCATAGGTGCAACATTTTATCATATGTGATGGACATGTAAGAAAGCAAAACAATAGTGGATAAGGATCCATGAAGAGATACAAGATACTAAAATTTAAGTTTGTGATGGACCCAAAAAACATGCTATTAAACATTTTACCAAGTAACATTACAAGAACACACAGTGAACTATTTAAATATATGGTAACAGCGGCAAGGGTGACATTTGCGTCCCAACAAGGGTGACTTTTGTGTCTCTAAATGGAAGGCAGAAAAATGTCCAGAACTCATGGAATGGAAGAACAAACTAACGGAGTATGCAACAACGGCAAAACTAACATCTTATTTATATAATACATTGAATTCAGAATTTCAAGAAAAATGAGATTTACTTTTTGATTATACAGTTGAAATTTAGGAAACTGTTAAAGTGGAGAATGAATAAGAGATAGAGTCAGGCAAAACATGTTTGTAATAGTGAAATGTTAGATATGAAGCAATGAAGAAAAGATAAGAGATAAAACAGAAGTGAAAATTTAGAGTATATATAAATAAATCTTATGCAACCAAGTAAGTTCTGATTGACAACTGTAATAAATAGATCAGTGTAGTATTGCCATTTATGTAGGAACTAGATAAGGTGGATACAGTAGATGACCACAAATGACTGTCTATGTTCATGCCTATGCTTATGTCTATGGAAGGCAATAGTCTATATTATATGTATAATTGTACTAGAGTATTGTATATATTTTTACTTTCTTTTTTGTTTGTAAAAATAAAAATATAATTCTATTGTAGTAAAATAAATGGGACTGAAAACTCTTTGAAGTATTGAAATATTCTATACTGTTTAAAAATAGGGGATGGAAATAGTTTAAATGTTCAATTTTCAGTAGCTACACCTAACGTTATATTATGTACATTAATGAGGGTTTTCAAATAATGCTTAATTAATCTTCAAATCAGGAGTGTAAATATTCTTACTGAACTCACTGAGATTGAAAAAACAATCCCTCTCACCACGGTGTTGTGTGGGATCAGAGGTCATTTCGGGGGGGAACGCGAGGGAACGCAGTTCCCCCGGGTGCGGTACGGGGGACGGGGCACATGACGAACCCCCCCTGCTTTCGGCCGCCCCACTTCCGGCCCTCATTCAGCCAGGAGGAGGCAGAAGAAGAGGGAGGGTAAGTTGCTTCCTCCCTGCCTCTCCCCACCCCTGCCTGCCTGGGACCAGGGAGGGCCTTCACGGGGCTTCCTTGCATGCCCGCCAACCTTGCAGGTCCACCGCCGGGCCCCTCATGGGGCTCGGCAGTGGAGCTGCAAGGCCGGCGGTGGCGGCCAGGACCGTTGGGGGCGGGGTGTGTGGCCTTATATGACACATTTCCGGTGGCCTTATGACACATTTCCGGGGTGTGTGGCCTTATGACACATTTCCGGTGGCGGCCGGGACCGTTGGGGGCGGGGGTGTGTGGCCTTATGACACATTTCCGGTGATGTCAGGGGGTGTGGCATATGCTAATGAGTTATGCTAATGAGTTCCCCTAGCTATTTTTCTACGAAATGACCCCTGTGTGGGATACAGATGAGACCTGCAGCCAATTACAGGTCTTCTAAGCAGTATATAAACCCTAGTCAGGACACTCTGACAAAGTGAACGTTAGGGGCTCGCTTTCCCTGTCATGTTGGACACTTTTAGAACACACACATAGGCCGAGTTCAGACTGGCAGTTTGGCCCGGTATAGGCACGTTTCAGAAACGTCTCTCGAATGGATTAAAGGGGCCGTTCAGACAGGCACAGCTGTCCGGCGTTCCCCAGCCGTACTCAGCCCGTCTTGTAATGCTTCCCTCCCGAGTTTAAAAAATACCTGGTGAAAGTGGTAGCAAATCCTAGAGGCCGCATTCATCCCGCTTCCCAGAAGTGCAAATGCCGAAAGCCGCAATTACTGATGCACATATGCGCATATTGCTGGATTACCAAAAAAGAAAGCCGCGCCTTACAGCCATGCCTCCATCAGGCACGGGCCAACAGTGCGAACATTCCCTTGCGCCTCTTCCCCGGTATGCAGTCGGTGCAGTGTGACCGGGGAATACCCGGAACAGGTTGTGCCAGGTCTTTTTGCCATGATTCCGTCACGCTTCAAACTGCCAGTCTGAACTCAGCCATAGTAAATAGGGTGTGTGCATGGCAGCTCTAGAGATAGGGGACTTGTGAAAAAAGCCAAGAAGGAGGACAAGTACTGTTTCAGCATACTGCTAACACTGCTCTGCTCAGAACCCTTAAAAGGTATTCTATCTCAGGACACAAACACTGACTACAATCCTCCACTCCTCCAACTGGGGTTGCAAGGACAGTGCACTCCACACAGACAGACAAGGCAGGAAGAATCCTGCTTCATGCATGGACTGTTGAGAATGCCACCCCTCCTCCCCATGCAACATTCACCTGCTGCATATTGCCTGAACAGTTCTTTGACCGAATAATTCTTACCAGTGTCACCCACACAGGGGCAGAGCATAAGTCACATTTCTAGGTGACTACCAATCATTCTACCACTGTAACTTCTGGCCAAACACTCATGATGTCCTTTTCCTTGAAAATTCCCAGGGAGCAGCCTGAACAGAAAGTGCAGAGAGAATTCCACAGCAACTTCTTACAAGGGTTAGGCAATTATTAGCCTGATTGACCACACTATCTATCCGAACAGGTGAATCCTACTGTGAGGGAAGCCCCAAAGGAGGGGTAGGCTGCTTGGGAACTGGAAGGGTACCATGAGCAGAGTTTTTGAGCCCACTTTCTGTTTGCTGCAACTGCAAAACATTATGGTGTTGTTGTTTTTTTGGCCCCCCATTATGCCTGACCTTGTGTCTCTACAAATTCTTTGGACCAATTTGAACACAATTACAGTGAACTCAAGCCAGACCTCAAAGTCACATACAAAGGTGTTATATGTCTCTACTGTGGTTTTTAGTTCTAATTAAGACACTATAACACAGTACCAGAGCAAAATCAATTAAAACCAGAAAGTTATACTATTGAGTCTAACATGTCTCTTTCTCCAATTGCACCAGTTTAGCACCAAATGAAGCAACACACCAGGAGCATCAGCCATACCTAAAAATTTATTTGATCACAGGTCTGCCAATAGAACGACAGCAAGGGATTAAAATGTAATGCAGTTTTTGAACATACAGTAACATACTAAACAATGCTCTCATGCTCCAGTTCTGATTATTTTACAGATTGATATATTTTAAATACAGTTATATTTTTTCCTCTCAAATGATGAAGAAATGAATGCAAACTCTCAAATATTTTTAAAGGTCACTTTCCCTGATCATCTCAGCATCTCTGGCATTTCTGCACTGCCTGTTTTGTGTGAACAGATGCCAACACACATCATGAATGAGTGTACCCAGCCTATAATTACACCCTTGGACTCTATACCAGAAGTTTCAGCTCACTATAAAAGGGTGATTTAAAGACTAACATTTATTATGTGATGAAACCTCTGACAATTACTATATTCCTTCCAACACAGAACAGGACACAGTGAGAGAACACTAAGATTATGTCACATAATTTAGTAAATCAGTCTGTTCTGAGATGATTTCAGGTTTTCTATCAGAATTACATTGTTGACTAAAGATACCTAAGGCTCTCACCTCAACATATGAAATTGGGAATATTCCTATCTTGTCAGCCAGCATTCCTTCAGCCCAGTTTTCATCCACTCGGCGAATCACAGTCAAAATATCATCCTGCATAAAAAAGCAATAGCTATGTTCTGGTTCTAATTAAAAAACACCACACCTGATTTCTCTTCTGAATATATGTATTTTCTGACATAGTATTGTACACAGAACTACACAGAAAAAAAATGTACAAAGCAGATATTGGGACATATTTTGACTTATAATCTGACCATTATGTGAGATATCACATATTCTAGAGATTTTCTTTCTCCAGAAGTTGCAGTTGAATTCCTTACCATAAATAAACCAATTTTGCCCTAGGAAAGATGTTAATGTAGAGATACCTAGCGCAAGGATCTTTCTATTCTTGTCCCAAATATTTAATGTGTTATCTAAAAAGGGGTTTTGCAAAACAGAGGTGGGCCTTTCATGTGGCTTGTACCATACCACTTTCCCTAGAACCGCAGGGGAGGTATAGAATTACTCAGTTTGTAACCAGCTTTTTGGGTTCTTTAAATTTAAATAAGCATATATATTTCTAGGGCAGCCTCATGCACTCTCAGACAGGCTCTCTTTAAAAAGTGATTCCAAGAACCAGTGAGTGCAAAGACAGAAACTGGAGGCCTTGAGAGCCTATCCTACCTGTTCAGGATAGATTGAAAGGCAAAGTGTTTCTGGACTGTACTGCTTCTGACTGTGTATGTATGTATGGGGGGATCACGTGACTGAATTGCCCCCACACCATATAAAACTACTCCCTGCGTACAGAGTACTAGAATGGTGTTAGCAAACTAGCTCATGCATGCTGCACTAGTTCGACATAAATATATTTTAGTAGCTAAGGATTGTTTTTTTGTTTTTAGCTTGAGGTGCCAGTGAAAGAAATATCAGTTTGAATAGCAAAACTGAAAAAAGACATTTTCAGCAGAAACCATATCAACTTAGTTTCAAATTGTCTTAAGAGAACCCTTGTAATGTAATAGATATGTCAGACTTGGACCAAGGACAGCTAAGAGTTTAAATCCCTACAAAGACGAGATTTATCCTTGGTGCCTTGGACCACTGAGTCTCTCTCAGTCTAGCCCTACCTCAAAGGTGTGTGAGAGGGAGAAAGAAAATATATGCCACCCTGTTCTTCTCAGAGTTATAAGGAGGTCTAAAATGTAATAAATAAATGAGGCAGTGCATTTTAAAAACACCCTAAAAATAACTCAGGTGACTTTCATTTCCAGTAGTTGAGAGTTCCTGTAGAGAAAGCAATAATCAAATAAATAATGTGTTCTGCACCCATATACTTTAGATTTCTGACAAATGATTTAATATTTTTAAATTACTCAATAATATATTGATATTTTACCTTTGAAAAGGGTAAACAATCCTTATCTGCTTCCTTGTCTTTAACTTCAAAATCATAAAGTGCTTTGCACTGTGGTGGTGGTTGAGGTAAAGGTTTAATAATCTGAACAAAGTTGGTAGGAAAAAATCCATGTACACCATTGACTTCTCCATGGTACCAATTTTCATCAACTTGCCGACGTAATATGATGATGTCTCCTTTGCTGAATTTAAGATCTCCAGGTTCTTTCCCCTCATAGTTATATAATGCTTTGGCACAGGGTAACTGAGGTACACCCTGCAGAAAGATAGACATAATTTTGAAGCCACAGCATTTAAAAGAACATACAATGTTCCAATCGTGCATGCTTTCATAAAATCTAGACATTTTACAGTTAAATCTCTTTGGATCCCTTGCTAGAATCTGTAGTGCCATATGAAAGTCATGACAGTATAACACAGATAATGAATAGAAAACTGCCTCCTCTGCTAAATGAGTGTTGTAAGATTTCTCTTGCTCCTTGATGCTGGAAGCCTTCTCCCTGACATACAGTTTTCTATGTAGAAGGAATATATTATTGTGTGTAGGACTGTTCAATATCCATCATGTGAGTGCCCTCTTACAGCCTGAAATGGCACAGAACAGATACAGGTTTACCACATCAATAACAATGCAGCCAGAACAAAATCCAGAATGAGACTATGAAGGAAAGGAGCTATGTAGAAAGAAGGAAGCTAAAGTCTCAACCACTGTGATCCCTGTGGGTCACTAGAGGCAAGGCTCAGGTATAGCCTCTGCCTAGATATTTTATTTTTATTTTAAAAAATAATTCTACATTGCCTGAACCTGCTTGAGGTGGCTTACAAAGTAAAACATAACACACTATAAAATTGTTAACAATTAAACAACCAGCATTAAGAACCCACCCAGAGTATAAAATCAGCACAAAATATTTAGCAGTCTTAAAAAAACCTCATAAAATACTTTCTCAGGCTAGAAACAGACAGTAAAAACAATGTAAAAAGATCAAGCCCGTAATGAAATGCATAGGTAGAAAGAAACGTTTTGGCCTGGCACCTAAAAGAGAAGGGTAGGCACCAGATGAGTCTCAAGGAAAAGGGCATTCCATAGACAAAGTGCCTCCACTGAAAAAGCCCTGCTGCTGGTTGCCCCAAGTGAACCTCTTTAAATTCTCCAATGGCTATACTTTTACCTTAACAGGGTGAAGGGAACAGCTGCACGAGTACATGCGGAAGGCTGAAATTTTAGCACTGGCCTGTCCCTCCAAACTCACAATGGCCAAGGGAGAGCTTATTACATTCATCTACTGTCATGGATTGGTATTTTTGCTAGGAGCTTTATTTTATCAGCAATGCTTAATGAAATAACATAAAACACAAGCAGTGCCTGTGCTGAAACTGAATTTTAATTACTGCATATCTGAAGAAGTATGCCTGCACACAAAAGCTTACACCTAGAATAAAATTTTGTTGGTCTCAACTTTGTTCTGCTACTTCAGTCCAAGACTGAATCTGCATAATACTGGTGTTGCACAATCTTGTTGATAGTTGACTGTAGCTGTATTAAAAGAACTGGTCATGCAAAGCAACTACAACCAAATATCAAAACAAGTTTTTCATTTTTTGTTTTTCTTTGCGATTGTAATAAAAAAATAGATAAGAATACAGGGCTATTAAAAGAGCACCCATATTAAACAAATAAATTCAATTGTATAATTTTAAGAAAACTAAAGTCCAATAAAATATGCATTTCCCCCCAGCAAGAAAGTGCTCAAGAATGCCCTTTTCATCTATAGTTTCTGAAAACTTAAAGTGAAACAATTGGTTTAGATTGTAAATAGCTTTTCTTTTTGGAGGGAAACATTTAGAGGACACTGTCTTCATGTCGCTCTCATCCAAAGAATCTCACAACCAGATCACAGTTGGGGGTCTTTGGCCCCTAAACAGGCTCTATAAACCATTAATACTCTAATACTCAGCAGCTGTTTGTTACTTTACAAGCCCTCAAACATTTGCTGAGTCAGAGTTTATATTTCATTCGAAGTCTCTTTCTCACTTGGCTAAACATGAAAAGATGGCTTAAGATGGGTGGATAGAGACAGAAGGGAACTGAATTTGCAGCTTTATTTTTCCACAAGAAACAGTTTAATACATTAACTTTTCACCCAAACGTTATATGAAATCTACATATAAATAACAATAGATAATCAAAATGGTTTTTGAAGAAAACCTGATAAATGCTTTCTTGGGGGGGGGGGGAGGCAAACATAGCCCTTTCCCAGATCCATACACAACTGTGGGCCTCTTGTCTTATATCACCTGCAGCATGGCAGAAGATTTGCAGTGATATCCTGAAGCAGAGCTACACCCTCCAAGTCCATAGAAGTAAATGGACTTAGAAGGGTATAACTTGGCTTAAAATAGTATTAATCAGGTGGTAAAAACCCCACATTGCAGAACTGCACGTGACAATAGCCACCTATGGAACTGTGTGGCTCTCCTATGGAATCACACACACTCTCCTTTCTTCAGCATAAGATTGCAGTACGTTGTGGATACTGCCACACTGCAAGGCATGCATGCAAAAGGGTCCTGAAAACCACAGGACTCTGCATGGACAAGGACGAATGTGGGGGCATTCAGCCCTTCTATATTTAGCCCTGGAAAGTATTTTTATTGTTATGGAAACACATGTTGACATTTTCTTAGCAATCACTGGTGGCTGATGTATCCATAAAGTCGTCTCACTCACCCTGGCAAGCAGCTTTCACCATTCCTTCCCTTGGCAATACCCACCCAAAGCTCCTCCCAGCAATGAACAGTAAATGGATTCTTATGTTATACTAGCCTGATACCCGTGCTTTGCTACGGTATTTAAGTTCCGTAAATCCAGTTATAATACTGATGATGTGAAGTCTGAAATGTAACATTTGTTGTAGGAATTCCAATGAAGATTGTAGTGAAAAAAATGAAGACATATGTAATTTTTTTTCCCTCTACTGAAGGACCTCTCTGTAGACCACATTGGTGGTTCTGCCCTCAAGTGCTAGGATCACCAGGCTCACTCGGGAGCAAGCAACATGAAACTGTTCATTTAAGAAGTAGTTGTCTGTTATGTCAACTCCTGCTGCCTTCCACAAAAGTGATGGCCTTTCTACTTGTGTTCCTGGATTGTTTTGCTCATATAGAGACAGTGTTGTTCTGAGCACCTCAGGGTGATCTTGCTGGTACTTGGCCTGTGCAGCTCTGTGCTCCGCAGGAGTACTATGTGCAAATGTCTTTGCCGCAGTCCTAAGTTGCCTCCTCCTTATAGCATTGGTGTATCTGGCTCGAGGTTTGCCAGGAGCTTTCTTGGGGGCAGTAAGAGGTGAGAGTTTGAGGGGGAGTTAGTGTGAGGGAGTGGTGATGTGGTGGACATTTCTTCAGGTTCATGAGGGAGGCACACATCAAAATGGCTCCTAGAAAGGTCCTTTACTATCTCCCTATGAACAATCATTAACTCAATTGCCATGCTGGCTTTTTTGAAAAATGTCTATTCAGGAGTCTTGAATCACTGATTTCTGTAACTGTCCTCAACTGTCTGCAGTCTCTTCTAACTGTGTTTAGATCCACAGCTGAGCAATCAAAGGGAGGTGGGTGCAAACAGGCAGGTTTTACCTCAGAACTCTGAACTACACAGTTGATAAATGGGCGGGGGGCAAGGAGGCAGCAGCCCACCAGGTTTGGCCTGGGCGTTGATTTTATGGTGAGGGGGAGATTATATATGCGCTGAATACCGTGTGTGTGTGTGTGTGTGCGCGCGCTGAATACTGGATGTTTATATTTCTGTGGGGCATCTAAAAAGAGAATGCTTTTCTAGATCTTCATCTAGTACTTGTATAAGACTACCAACTGAGCATGACACAAAAGTAGCATTTGAGCTTCAAAACACTGCCCTTATTTATGCCATAGTCTGACTTTACCCTTCCCCCAGATTTCTTATAATTTGTAGAGACAAAAAGAAAAATCCAAGCAGTATCATAAAACATTACTTCTTCACCCAATGCATTACTTATGGAATTCAATGCCTCAGGATACAGTAATGACTTTTAACAAGGGTTAATCAAAATTTTTGGAAGAGGTCTGTTACCAGCTATAAGCTGTGAAAGCTACATGGAACTTAAATGTTCACAGTCCACATACCTCTTGAATACCAGGTATCAGGGACAGTGGAAGGCAATCTCAGCTTGTGGGTTTCCAGGTTGGCTGCTTCAGAAAAACCATTGTGGGACTAGATACACCTTGATCTCATCCAGCAGGTATTTATGCTCTTGTGTAACAATCTAACCCAGATATCTGCCCCACAGATATCTTTCCCAGATTTATTCCACCCCAAATTGCTTGCAATTATCCCTTCTGTTTCTCCCTTATTTCTCTGTTTATACAGACTTTGTCTCTTCATTCTTCTTTAACCCATGCTGCCTGATCATACACATGCTGTGTAAACTAACACCTCTTTTCTTCCAGCTCTGCTGTTAGCTTCAGGAAATGGGAGAACAAAAGGCACAATTTTGATTAAAATATGGCACAGATAGGCTGCTTTGCTTCGCTTCAAAAATCCTTCCCTTCCCTGCCATGATCAATAGCACTGGCACTAATGCAGCACTCTGACATGATCCATAGGATGGAATAAAAACCAAAATCAAACACCCTTTTGTTTACAAAAGTGCCAATTATGTTATTTTATTTAAAGGTTATGCATAAGTAGGAGAAGCCACTGTAATTTGCATGCATGTACCAATGTTTTTAGTGTTTCTGTTTGCAACTTGATATACTTTCTGTATATAGTACCACTGGCATGAATAGAGCCGTATGTCACAGAATTTCTTGCCATTTATTTGCAATTAAATACAAACCCACTTTTGGTCCATTTAAATGTTTAACTTTTGGGTTTAAGTTTTGGGCTGGATCAAACTTGCTTGGCAGTGGTGACGATGTGTGTACGGAAGACTAAAAATGGGGCTTCCCATGTAGCATGAAAGTCTTTTTTCCTGTGTGATCCAGAATTGTACAACTGTTAGTTTGTTAACTGGAATGTTTACACCAGAGTACACTATCATGCCTCCCCAAAGCTTTCCTATCATCTCCCAATAGGAAAGCAGCAGCAGTGAATGCAGATATTAAAATTACGTGCACAGTGGCTTGGAATCTGTGGCAGAGTGAGGGAACTGCTGCAAGATATTGGTATTAATACAGGTGGTAGTTTATGGCTTCTAAAGTGATCAGTAATTTCCCTCCAGAATATGACTCCTTGGACAAATGGAACATTGGACTTATTGTGAGTGTTCCTTCTACTGTGAGGTAAGAAGAAAATCCTGATGGGGAGGTGATTCTTCGCATAAGGTCTGAGCTTGAGGCTTTGCTCCAATTGCCTGTCTTCAATCGTGGGAGAGAATTCCCACTGTCATCTTGAAAGAACCTATATGACAGAAATAACTACCTTCCTTCCCACTACGAGTGGTTCAGAGGAAACAACTGTGTACATGTACATAAGGGAGAGCACACAATAATTATGGCTGAGTGATTGATACAAGGAAGAACTTTGTTACATACTCACATTAGAACTGGTACATGTGTTCCTGTTCCCAAGACACAAATTCTCCCTTCCAAAACTAGGGCAGGATGCCCTATCTACCTCTGAGTAGAAGGAGTGGTCACAGGAGGTCCAATGGTCCATTTTTACCCAGGAGTGTGCTCTGAGTAACGGGGTGTTACAAAGTAGTGTCTCATTCTGGTTGGAGACAACTGAAGAGTGCAGCACCACAGAACCAATTGAAGGATTCAGTACCTGAAGGCTGCACGAGGGGATGACATCTACTTTGTAATATTGAATTAATATTGATACTGACGCCCACATGGCTGCCCTGCATGCATCCTCTGATAATACATCTGTATCAAATCTTGGTCCAAGTGCAACAACTTGGACCAAGGGTACTGTTTCCTCTAGAGGCCTGGGTTCATCCTGGTGTGCCTGATAATACATTCACAATGCTCTGTAAACATCCAAGCTGTGCACTCTCTTCCCTTGGAGGTTTAGGCTTTGGATAAACAGCAGACAGAGTTCCTAGCCACAGTAAAAAGTGGAATTCAGTTTGAGCAAGAAGAATAGGTCAGTTCCTAACAGCACCTTATCTTTATGAAAAAACACAAATGCGTTGCGTAGATGACCCATCCACACACTGACTCACTGCACAGGGAGGAAAAGCAGCCACCAGTGTGCTGGCCCAGCCCCCCAGCCCACCCAACTTCTGAGTTGTCTACATGGTGCAAATGTGCAGAGGAAGTACCTGCACATACACCCCCACTCTGTGATCAGTGACACACAACTGAGTTGTCTGCACGTGGCTCAAGAACTGGATGAATCAAGACTTTTCCCAACGCAGACACATGGTGGTTAGAAGCAACTGCCACTTGGAATATGACCTTAAATTTTCAGAATTTTAGGAAGCTCACTCTGAAAGGCTTGGAGAGATAATAAAGAAAAAACAACATAGAGCAACAAAATTGGCAACTAGTAAAACAGTAAATCCATTTTAAAGTGTTACTGAATATACAGTAGTTTTTGGTCCATTGGCTGCAGTCACACACACTAAATAATCCACTTTCAATCTGCTTTCAGTGCACTTGCCAACTGGATTTTCCAGTTGGAAAGTGGATTGAAAGTGATTTATTCAGTGTCTGTGACAGCAGCCATTACATATTTTCATGATTGCCACATACGAATAGTATGACTACTATCATGTGGATCTGCAAAAATATTTCTGATGTTAAAAAGGGGGCCCTCATACTCATGGAAACCATGAATTTAAAGTATTTCTAGTCTACCTGTCCACCCAATTCAGGGTCATAAGAATGTAAGAGACGCCAATGTTGGATCAGGCCAATGGCCCATCCAGTCCTACACTCTGTCACAGAGTGGCCAAAAATACCAGGTGCCATCAGGAGGACCACCAGTGGGTCCCCAAAGTGGCAAACATTAAAACAGGATAACATTTTAAACATTAAAAAGCATTTAAAATACAAATATATATATAAAACAAGAGGGAACCTGGAAAGAATTGTAGGGGGCATCTCATTTCCCCCTTGTCCACTATTTCCCCCTTCCATTCCCTGAAAGCCACCACAGCCTCTCCCCTTTTCCTGCTTCCTTCTCTCCTTCCCACCAAACAGCTAACCTACCTTTATCTGTATTCAGCTTTCCTTCCCTCTCAGCAGCCTCTCCATAGGAAAACCATGGACCAAGTATGTGGTACTGGCCACTGGGTCAGGCCCACTTGCATAGTAGAGAAGCCTCAAGAACTACACTGGCATTCATAGGATGGCTGCCATTAAACAGTAGCAAGCATCCAGGACTACTTGCAAGTCAGGCAGTACCAAGTCACCCAGAGGTTGTTGCCAGGCCTAGGGTTGTGAACCCCCAGGTGAGACTTGGAGATCACCCAGAATTGCAACTGAACTCCAGATGACAGAGATCTGTCCCTGTGGAGAGAATGGCTGCTCTGGAAGGTGGCCTGTATGGCATTATATCCAGCAGAGGCTCCTCCCCTACCCAAACCCTGCCCTCCTCAGTCTCCACCACGAAATCTCCAGGAACTTCCCAACCTGGAGCTGACAACCCTAACCAGACCTGGCCCCTATAACTCCTCCCCCTCAAAGGCTAAAGTAGGTGTGGAAAGGGCCCTTCCCCCTCCCTTTTACTGACAGAACCAAGCCTGGAGGGAATCTGTTGCTTAAAGCTACAAGCGCTCCAATTATTATTTATATTATCCTTATTCTATTTTCCAGAAAGTTTTTTTTTCTGTACGGATACTTATTTCCACTCTCTCCTTCTCAGCCATTCACCAACTTACATTGTATCTACTTCCTATCTGCAGCTATATCTATCATTTATTTACTCCATTTATATCCCACCTTTCTCCACAGTGGGAACCAAAGTATCTTACATTATCCTCCTCTCCTCCTTTTTATTCTTACAACAACTCTGTGAGGTAGGTTAGGCTGAAAGTACATGACTGGCCCAAAATCACCCAGTGAGCTTCCACAGCAAAATGGGGGTCTGAACCTGGGTCTCCCAGACTCTGCTCTGAAGCTGTAACCTCTACATCACACTGGCTTTTCATAGGGTAGCTGCTGTTGAACAGTAAAAAGCAGCCAGACCTACGAGAGTCATGCAAAGTCGGGTGGTATCAAGTCACTCAGTGATTGCTGCCAGGCTTAGGGCTGCCAGCTTCCAGGGTGCTTTGGAGGGTGGACTCTAAGACAATGTATCCAGCTGAGGCCTCTTCCCTCCCCAAACTCTGCTCTCCTTAGACTCCATCACAAAATCTCCAGGAATTTACTAACCTGGAACTGGCAGCCCTAGGCCTGGCCCCAATGAATCTTCCCTGAAAGACCAAAACAGCTCTGGAAAAGGACTTGCCCCCCCTACACCTTTTACTGACAGAACCCAGCTTCAAATGCTGTGGTTACCTAGCAACAGCTACTGAGGAAATCCATCGTTTAAAGCTGCAGACATTCCTTTTATCATTCTGGATTTTTTTTATGTCCTGTATTATTTTTAGATTTAACATTTTTCCTGCAAACCTGGAGCATTCTTCACTAGGGTTGCCAACCTCCAGGCGACATACATTAGTTCACCTGGAGAAAATGGCCACTTTGGAAGGTGGACTCCATGGCATTTTACCCCATTGAAGTTTCTCCCCCCCCCCCCCCCCCCCCCAAATCTCCAGGTATTTCCCAACCTGGAGCTGGCAACCCTATTTTTCATGTCTGTAAAAAGACCTGTCTTGCCCATTTGCAGCTCCAATCACCATATTTAAACATCCTCCGCTTTGGCCAACTTCACTATTACAATATACAAGCAAGGTGCCACTGACAGCTTCAAAGAGAAAGGTTAGTGAGTTGTCTGAGTATGGGGGGGGATTTAAAATCCCCGTGAATTTTGTAAAAGATGTCATTTTTTTTTTTGCAAACCTGGGGGGGGGGTCCCTTACGTTTCTCAGAAAAATCTATTTAGTGTCAGGATGGCCCCAATCCACAGATTTAGATATCTGTAGATGGGGGCCACACTTAAGAAAGAGATATACAGATGATGTTTAAAACGATTAAATAAAAACCTATAAAACCTATAAAAACACGCATAGATGGAGGAGGGCTAATAAGAGTTAGTGAGTGACCACCATACAAAACAAAAATGTCTTCAGATGCTATCAGAAGACTGCAACAAAGGGAGACAGGCAAATCTCCATGGGGAGGGAAGTTCCCAAGTTTGGGTGCCATGACCAAAAAGACCATTCTACTCAGTATCTGTCTGGCCTCAGGTGGCAGGGGCGCCCAAAGCAGGGCCCCAGAAGATGACTAGAGTGGGGAGGTACATACGGGAACAGGTAGTCCTTCAGGTATGCTGTCCTCAAGCCATATAGGGCTTTAAAGGCCAGTAACAGCACCTTGAATTGAGCTGGAAGCAAACTGAGTCAGTATAGATGGAACAAGATTGGAATTACATGATCCCTATGGCCCACCAATCAGCATTCTGGCTGCAGCATTCTATACCCACTATAGCTTCTGGACAGTTTTCAAGGACAGATCCATGTATAATGCATTTCAGTAATCTAATCTAGATATTAGTAAGGCATGCACCACACTGGCAAGATCTTTCCTAGCCAGGAACAACCACAGCTGGTTCATCAGCTGAAGCTGGTGAAAGGCACCTCTGGCCACCACTGCCAGTTGTTCATCCAACAGGAAGTGTGGGTCCAGCAGCACATTCAAACTACAAACCTGCTAGAGGGAATGAAACCCAAACCCAAACAGGACACGTCCCAGTTCCTGGGTCAAAACTTCCCCCACCAGTAGCAGCTCCATTCTGTCAGGATTAAGTTTCAGATTGTTAGCCTTCATCTATCCCAAAACTGCCTCCAGGAACCTGTTCAGGGTTTCCACAGTAGTCTCCCTGAGATCTGCTGGAAGCACGATAGAGCTAAGTGTCATCCATTTGTCAACTTACTCCAAGTCTCAGACTATCTCTCCCACCACCTTAATTAGATGTTGAGATGCATTGTAAACAACATGGAAACTTGTTGGCCCCAGAGGCTAGAGGGCGGAGTAGCAGTCCCTCTGCATCACACCATGAAAGCTATTTCTGAGGTAGTTTAAAACCACTGTAAAACTGTGACTCCCAGCCCTACCCTGAAATGTGATCCAGTGGAATACCATGACTAATAGTATTAAAAGCTGCTGATAAGTCAGAAGGTTGCCCTATCCATCTCCCAGTGCAGGTCATCCATTAGGGTGATCAAAGCCATTTCAGTCCCATAACCAGGACTGAAACCTGATACGAGTGGATTCAAATGATTCACTTTATTCAGGAATCCCTAAAGTTGCCCAGCCATCTCTAGTCCAATCACCTTGGTCAAGAATGGCACATTTAACACTTGAGTGGCAGTTATTCAACTCTCCTGTGTCTGGCATACAAGGATCGCATTTCCCTAAGTCAGCAGGCAACCATGGTCCAAAGTCTGAACATGATGGTAGTGACTCAGAAGTACTGTTGGAACCACATACACAAATAAATTACCCACCTGGACCCAGACTGCAATTACCATGGTGCAAGCCACAATGACAACATCAACATGAAACAAATGCAGTCATAACTTGTGTTGATTATGTATTAGACAAAAAGCATTCTCATACTTGATAGGTGAGGTCAAACTTGTCTTGATTTTTAAAATCTGACCATGCAGACATTACTGAAATTAAAATTCCACATACATTGGTTTGCAGAGGTGGCATGCATAGAAGCAATATAACAGAATATTTATTTCTTTAGTACATTTTTATACCATGTTTCCTCTAAGGAGTTCAGGGTGGGATTAAATCTGCTAAACTCCCACTGTGTTTAAGGTATGCTTAGATAGGAACTTATTTGGGTAGACTCCTCATCTATGTTGGAGCTGAAGACTCCACACCACAGTGAACAAAGCATGAGGCTCCCTTCCTTCATTTTGCCCCCATGCAATGAAACCTACAAGATCAAAGCATAAGCAGGGCTGAGAACATGTAAACCACAATATCATATTCAGCTTTGTTCCAGGACATAGTCTGTGTTGGCTACTGGACAAAAGAATTAATTCCTGTGCTGTCTAAGTGTGTCTGTTAGGTACTCCTAGTGTTTTAAAAAGGGCAAAATTAAAGTATGTTTTCATTATACATACAGGTTCCTAGTGACATGGTTAAATCACATTTGCACTACAAATGCAACACAGGAAGATTAACGCCAAGAGGTCCACAGATCCTTAGGCCACTTAAAAATTACTAGTTTCCTTCCATGTGTTTGTGAGCATTGTTGGCAAAAGGCAGATAAAATGTGGCACCCAGATGTTCAAACAGACATGATCTTGTCAGTTTACCATAGCTTTGGGGGGGCGGGAATGCTTTAAGTACAATGAAAGGAATATACACCATACGGGCACAGACACAGTAATGAAAGGCACTGAAATGAAAGGAATATACACCATACGGGCACACACAGAGACACAGTAATGAAAGGCACTGAAAAAATGAATGTTTTCCATGCACCATCTTGGAGGTTTTCATTTACATTGCATTTTCATTTAAATCTGTGAGGCAGCTTATAAAATAGCGAAACAATCAACTAATAAAAACAAGCATACACTAAAATAATGTCCAATCACTAAATCAGCAAAATAGTACATAATATTGTAAATTTTAAAAAGGAAAAAACAGCCATCAGTACCTGTTCAAAGGGAAGCTTTAAGAATTTTTTTTTAAAAAAACACCTGGTGATAGAAGCAATACAAAGTGGGAGCAAGGCAATCTTAATTAGGGAAGCAGTTCCACAACAAGGGTGTTACTACTGAAAAAGTCCTGCTTCATGCTCCCAACATATCTAACTTCTATGAAAGCCATGAAAGCAGAACAGCACTGAAATATACAGAGGACATTCCCTGAAACACACAAGGCCAGAATTTTTTGTTCTTAATGGTAAAAGCCAATGAACCATCAACGTTTCTGTGTTGTCTAGATTTCAAGCTGACTTAAAAAATTTAGATGATGATGAAGAAGAAGAGCTGGTTTCCTCTACCCTATGGAGTCTCAAAGTCGCTTACAATCTCCTTCCTTTCATCTCCCCACAACAGTCACCTTGTGAGGTAGGTAGGACTGAGGGAGTTCTGAGAGAACTGTGACTGGCCCAAGGTCACACAGAAGGATTGGGGAATCAAACAGAGTTCTTCAGATTAGAGTCCACTGCTCTTAAGCACACCACACTGGCTCTCAAAAATTTAAACTTAAAAAGGTAGGATGTAACTATTTCAGATACATATTTTATGAATACTAGATTGAAACTAACCTAGTCCATAATATAATCTAGCCACAGAGACTGCTGCTGGATTTGCAGAAAAACATAATTATTAGTCCTGTACACAAAACATATTGGTGTTAAGTACGGGAAAAGCTTGTTGGCCCTGCCTCCACTTACAGCCATCTACACTATCCTCTCCCCCTCCCACACATGTTCACTGTGTGTTTACTGCTTATAGGTACAGCACCTGCATGCAGTCAAGATGTATGCAGATTTTATTCCTAACCATGGGGACACAGACTATGAACATACAGGTTTATTACTGTGTGGCAAACATGAACTGGCAGTGTTGGGCCCAGCATGTTTGCTCCAGCTCCCCTTCCATGTCCATTGGCCCTGTATACCAATATGTCATGTATAAAGTTACTGTTGCATATCATCAACATATTAATGATGCCACACTTGAGGGGAAGGAAGATTCATTTTTAAATATCATATCCTGCACTCTCAGGCATTCTGGCTCATGAGATAGTTCACTATCAATTGACAGAAAAAAATAAATTATAAGGCTAAATAAACAAACAAATAAAACAACAGATACTGCCCCCCAGCTTGGAAAACAGAATGGGGGCCAGGCGAACCTCTGCTGGAAGGGAGTTCAATAAGTGGTACACCACCTTGGAGAAGCCCTTCCCCCCCCTCATGGCCATCTATCCTACTTTTGCAGGTAGGAACACATGGAAGAAGGCCTATCTGGCAGAAAGATTACTGCTTCCAGTGAACTGTATAGAGAAATTAAGCTGTACTGGAGACAAGACTGATAACTGCTATGGAGTAAACAGCTGTCACTAGATGCTACCTTACAGAAACTTGTAGGCAGTATATACTTTGAAGGGGTTATACCACATAATTCTTATGATTGTATATATTAGCTCTGTGATGGGTGGGTGGAGCGATGCATGAAGCATCTGAACAATTAAGTAAGGGATGGGGAGCAAAGATACGGAGAGATCCATCAGCTGTTCCCCCCCACACACACTTAATGTTCCAAGCAGTTACATTAAAAACGGAAGAATCTGTAATCTCCTCGGAATGCTGCATCACTATCCCAGCAGCACCCACTGTGTACACCAAATGTGGAATAAACCTTTGGAAGAGAGACTGCTTTTAGACCAACAATATGGATACAGATAATTTACATTAATATAAAACTCCTGTGCCTTTAAGAATTTATCATTTTCAGAGTAATTCAGACAGAAATCTGACAATATAACAGCATTCTCCACTTTAAATTCAATACTTTTATTATGCTAATGTCCAAATATTCATAACTTTCATACATTCATGCAATACCAGGAGAGGGAGACACAAGCATTTTCTACAGCTTTCCATTCTTTGCATCTATTATTTTATTTATTTTTATTTAATCAAGCCATGCATCTCATGTTTCTTCAAGGAATTCTAAGGCCCTGTACATAATTTTTCATACTAGTAGAATACTACAGCTTTTATGCCCTCTGTTCAGGTACCTATACGTTTCTCCACAGGTTAGAAGTGGCTCTCAACATGCTACTTTTTAAACTCTAGGCACTTGTCACACTCTCAGAAACTTCGTTTCCATTAAACATCAACATACTGTTTCTTGCTCATTTGACCCAGAGGGCTGAAATTACAGAACACAATTCTACAGTTAATGATAAACCAAATAACCCTGTAATCGTCTGAGTAAACATTTAGCTTTTGAGGAAGAGAAAGTTATGACAGGTGGTCTCCTGGAAACTATGTCACAATCTAAAAGACAGGAGAATACGGGTGAGAATACGATGGCAGTAAATCATACAAGATTGCTAAGGGTGCAGATTACATATACTCTAAGTGCTCTGCAAATCAGGCTACTATAACACATTCTATATGGGAAAACTATTTTTATCGGATTTGTATCCCGCCCTCCCCGCATCGCGGGCTCAGGGCAAGTTCCATCAAATATAATATACAATAATTAAAAACAGTTTAAAATACCTCAGATAAAATACAGTGCAATTTTTAAATATCCAATCAGAGCCTCAACAGATGTAACTTGTCACAATGGGGTTCCAGGTATTACTCAGATCTGATCCACCGAAGGGGAAGCCCAATAGATAGATACAAAGGAGGATGCCTGCCGCCTCAACTAAAAGCCTGGTGGAAGCGCTCCATATTGCAGGCCCTGCAGAACTGCAAAAGGTCCTGCAGGGCCCTGATCTCATATGGAAGCTTATTCCACCAGGTAAGGGCCAGGGCCAAAAAAGGCCTGGCCCTAGCTGAAGCAAGACAAACATCCCTGGGGCTGGGGACTACCAGTAGATGTTGATAAGCAATTTAGAAGTTCCATTTGGCATATAATATCTTGGTGATGAAACAACTGCAGCTTCCAGATGGTATCCAAACCAAAATCGGTGCTGTTTATCACCTTTGATATTCAAATGGTCTAAGACTACGACACCTTAAGGCAGGCTCATATGGAAGGGGGCAGCATTAACACAAATGTTATTCTGAGGCTATCCTCTGTACCCCCAGCTCCCTGAGGTATTGTGGGTTGCTAGGTACAGGATTTAGCAGTTCTTCCTAGCTTCTTCTTTCCCCCCCTTTCCCCCCTTCTTTTTATCAATTGCATGTTTTTATTTGTTAAAAAAAAGTGTCTCTAATTTAAAAAAACAGTATGATCCACAGCAGAAATTGTTTTTTTGCCAAAATTGGAAAGTAGAAGAATAAAAATTCTTCTGAGCTCATAGAGCAAATGTGACATGTCTCTGAACTGTGATTTTCAATGTAAAATTTTAACAAGCCATTCATTTAGGATGATTACTACATTTTTAGTGCTAGGAATCAAACTGGGACTGTTAATACTCAACGGCATAGTATTGCATACTATCTGCAAATTAACACTTCAAAGGGTCTGTGAATGAGAAATCAAGCTGCTGTTACTTAGAAACAAACAAAATCTGGGGAAATGTGTAGCTGTTTCACCAATCACCTGATATTAAAAACTATGCTTACATATTAAAAGTATGTATTCTTAGATAACAGGCTATGATTTTAGAGACAGAAATAGTACGCATACTTCTTTAAACATTTAGAACTGACTAGTACAGCTTTTGTTGTCCTTTAAATTAGATTTATTTAGTTTCAGGAAACTACTTTTCTTAGCATACAAGAAAAAAGTTCTCTCACTAGTTATACTTTTCTACAAACAATAGCTGCCACTGTCCAGAGTTGCAATGACCTTTGCACCACCACCTACTTTGTTTCCTTTTGGAATGCCATTCATCCATTTGAAACACAATTCAGCTCATTATTACCTTATTTTCTCCACTCTTGGGGAAGGAAGAGACTAACACTAACAGCAAAGAGGTTTCATCTCTGTCTGGCAGGACAACCAAGGACAAAATATGCACTAGTGTTAAATATCATACATTACAAATGCCTACAATGCCTGCAGGGTGGGGCAGGAATACCAACAAGGCAGTTGCTAACTTCTCCAACCAGTCTGCGTTCTATCAATTACTACTATAGTTATTTAAGACATAAGATTGCCTTTCTCCCTGACATACTCAAGGTGACTAACAATTACAGTTAAAAACAATACAACTTACTAGTTTTAAAATCAGGTCTTGTTAGATCTTAGAAGTTAAACAGAGCTGTCACTAGTTACTATTTGGATGAGAGACTACCAAGGGACTGCAGAGTCGCTACGCAGAGGCAGGCAATGGCAAACCACCTCTGAATGTCTCTTGCCTTGAGAACCCTACAGTGTCACCATAAGTCAACTGCAACTTGATGGCCAAAGGGGGGGGGAAGGATCAATCGGAAAAACGACAAGCAATATACCAAAAAGCCTCTAAAAAAATTATGTCTTAACAATCCTTTCCAAAATTTAAAAGAGCGGCTGCCTCCCTGACACTTTCTAGAAAGTAATTCCAAATACAGGGACCACTACTGAAAAAGCCTCAGATCAAGCATTGGTAGATTGAATGAGCATGTAAGGGAGAACAGATCAGAGGACTGCAGCTACTGTATGGGCTTCACAGAGAGAGTTCTTTCAAGTTTGGGAGTCCCAGGCTGTGAGGGGCCTTAAAGGTAAGCACTAACAATTTGAGTTGAATTCAGAAACAAATACAAAAGGCTGATCAAAAGTATAACAGGGAAAATAAAAATATAACATGACCACTAGCTAGTATTGCCCTATGTGTCTAAGATATCTGTTTTCCAGTAAAATTACTGGGTTCTTGCTCTCCCATGCTCTGCTGAGGATGGTAAGGAACAGGGAAAAGAACTAATTGTTCTGGAGGTGTTCTAAAAAAAAAAAAATCAGAATATTTTTGTACTCCACGGTGTTATACAGACCAGAATAAAAGCACACCAGTGGGAAAATCCTGCTGTTGTTTTATACCCCAATTGCTTTTTCAATTATAGAAAGAAAAATTAAACTAGCTGTACTTTAGGGACACTGCTTACTAATGTGCAAGTGACAATGCACTATGAGGAAAACTAGTAGAACAACTTCTCTACCAGAAATTGCTCTACAGCTTCCTGCCAGAAAAGCGCTATCAGTGCAGAAATTCATCCCAGACCATGTAAGCAATATTTTAAACAATTCTGCCTTATATTGCTTCCTAACAATCCTCCGGAATACAAAGGCTTAAGGAAACAGTGCTCTATAACAGGTTCACTCACCTGAATAAATCAGATTGCTTAAAAAAAAAAAGGCAAGCATATGTTCATCTTCTGATTTTAATGTTGAAATTTATCAGACTTGTAAATGGGATAATGCTTTGCAGATTACTCACTAATAACATTATTCATCTGAAAAAGTGTGCTTTGCACATGAAAGCTTACACTTTGAATAAAACGTTGTTGGTCTTAAAGGTGCCACCGGACTCAAACTTTGTTTTACTGCTTCAGACCAACAAGGGTACTCACCTGAATTTTAATAACACTTATGTTATTTCACCACAAATCAAACATTATAGCTAAAAAGTTATTGACATCCCTTAAAAATAAATAACACAGCCTGAACTGATTTGCAAAGTTGCAAGATGGGCTTTTATTCTAAAGACACTTATCCAACCCAAGTTTTGAAGTTATTTAAAATTTCCTTACATTTATCTGTGGGGAAACCGTGCAGTGTAAAATCTGGTGTGTCTCGTTAAATTTAATACCCATTTTCCATTCAGGCCACAAGATGCAGTGCAGCAGTGTGATTATAATATTATTATCCAAAGGCCTTGGCTGAACCTCAGGCTTCCTTACTCAGAGCCTTCATCATATGAATTGCACCTCAATGTAAAAGAGATGCTTTGGAGCACTACAAAGACTGGAACTCTAAAACCAGGACTCTGGAGAGGAGGCATATAGATTTCTTAAATACATAAAATTCTACCAAAACAACAATTTGTAAATATTGCAGGGGATACAGCAAATCCCTGCTCCTTGGCCCAGTCTTCCTTTACCATTTCACAAATATACATACATATAAACAGTTCAATATTATATATCACACTAGGGTTGCCAGGTCACCCACTACAGCCAGAGACATCCTGGCAGCAGCCTCCAACCTCTACTGCCACTTGAAAAGCTGGCAAGTGAACAAATGCTCCAAAAGTCAACATTGGAGCAACACTGTGACATCACTTCTGGGGCAAACTCAGAAGTGACATCATTGCATCAATGCAGCTCCTTAGGATTCACAGGAAACTCTGTCAGCACAATGACATCACTTATTGTTTGCCCAGAAAATGACATTATGCCAGTGTCCCACCATGTCCCCATTCCACCAGTTTCCTGCTGGGCTGGCAACCCTACATCACACACATGTTCCTATACATAAAACACCACCAGCCATGACCTACTTCATGCATCTGATGCACTTGACTCTAGTCCATAAAAACTTATACTGGAATAAAACTTTGTAAATCACTATAGTGCTACAAGATTCCTGTTTATTTTTGCTGCAGCAGATTAACATGCTTACCTTTCTCGAGTTAATGGGACTGTAGGTTGAAAAGCACCCTGACATGGATAGCCCAGGCTAGCCCAATTCTGTCAGATCTCAGAAGCTGAGTAGAGTTGACTCTGGCTAGTATTTGGATGGGAAACCAAAGAAGCCCAGGGTCACCACCTCTCAACATCTCTTGCCTTGAAAACCCTATGGGGTTGCCATGAGTCACTGTGACTTGATGACACTCACCACCAGCGGACTGAAAAGCAGGAATTTGTTCAAATCTACCCACAGTAGAAATCAAAACTGAACTGAGCTCCCTCTAAGAGTCCCTCCCTTTCTCTTTTCTGTCTCTGCATTCCCTTTTCCTCCCTCCCCAGTTCTCCTCTATCATATCAGATTTTCCCCTACACCAAAGCTCTATAAACTTCATTCTAATCCCCTATCTTTGGTTTTGTTTTCTTCAATGTTTTAAAGACCTACCTCCTTACTGGTTTAGAACATCCCACTACATGTAAAAAGCGACAATTTTGTTATATATAAAATAATCCCAACAAAATTGAACTGCATGCCAGATTCTGGGCTCTAGAGTACATTCTGTGGAACATCTCCATTTGCACAAGAAAGTTACTGCAAATAGCTCTTACGCAAAGTCCTGTATTTCTGCTTACACAAGACATAGTGCAAGGTATACTTCAGCAAATCCTTCAACCTCCAATAATTACTTTCTTTCACCTTTACATTGTTTTTTACAAAGAAACACTGGTCAGAAATAGGGAGGAAATCAAAATTTTGTCTTACAGCAGCTCTTATATAATATGTTTCGAGCAACAAAACAGCATTATCACATAGTGGTATCCAACCCTCTAGTGATTATTGTGATGAACTAGGAACAACATTTGCCTCTCATGGACCCCTCTCTTGATTTCCCACCCATCATAGTAATATCACAACATTTGATCCTGGCTATATCATGACTATTTGAATGTAGAAACCTTCCTTAGCCCTTATTTGTCCCTGGAAATAATGGGTGTATTTCTTGTTACAGAATCAAGACATCACTTTCAAATAAATGCAGTACAGGTTGGATAGTTATTAGAATGAAAAAAAAATGCCCACGTAGACTAAAGCTAAATATGTTAAGAGCATAACCAACAATTGATTAACAAGTATTAGCTTGATACTTTGTCTTTATGCAATAACTAGAATTTAAATTAATATACTACAAAAATCTCAGTCAGTAAGTGAGAGATGCATTACAAGGTAGTGAAAGATAAATTACCATGCAACAATAGTTGTCACTAGTTAAAGTTTCTAGCTGCAAGTGGAATTCTTCTCATGGAACTGAATGTTCTCATCTATCCTCTCCTCCCTTAAGCCCACTGTGCTCCCTGAAATGCTGCCATAGGAACAAGAGACCCTGGGGAACAGATTATGGAACTATGTGGGGATCCGCAGTGGGAGCAGAGTATCATAAAGACTGCCATCCTCTGCCAGAGGAAAAGCGCTTCAGCTACTGGAAAATAAGTTCTGGATTCAACCCATTAACATTTTCTTATTTATTTTGTATTATACAATAAAGCCAAACTAGCCTAAAAATGAAATTTGCCTTTAATTTAACTTGACTGATTGAAGGATGCTAAATTAACTAAATGTTTACTTGATAAATTTACCAATTAAGACTTGAACCCCCAAAATTTATTTATGTTATTTATTTATTGAGATTGGGGGTATATGTGGGGAAAGGCGGTCCCTCAGGTAAGTCGGACCCTGGCCATGTAGGGCTTTAAAGGTAAGTACCAGCACTTTGAAGTGAATTCGGTATGCTATTGGCAGCCAGTGCAGCGCTTTCAGTCCAGGCTGGATGTGCTCCCACTTGGGGAGGCCCATCATCAGCCTGGCCGCCGCATTCTGCACTACCTGCAGCTTCCGGATCTGCCCCAAAGGCAGCCCCATGTAGAGAGCATTACAATAGTCTAAACTTGAGGTGACCGTTGCATGGATCACTGTAGCCAGGTCATCGCGGCCGAGGACGGAAACCAACTGCCAAATCAGCCTAAGATGATAAAATGTCGATCTGGCAGTGGCTGCCACCTGGGCCTCCATAGTTAAGGAGGGGTCCAGGAGCACTCCCAAACTCCTAACCTCCGACGCTGGCACCAACAGCGCCCCATCGAAGGTCGGGACAGGGAGCCCCAACCCTGGTCGGCTCCGACTCAGTCACAGGACCTCCGTCTTCGCTGGGTTTAGTTTCAGCCGGCTTAGCCTGAGCCACCCAGCCACGGCCTGTAGTGCCCGGTTCAGGTCTTCTGGGTCGGAGCCCGACCGGCCGCCCAACATCAGATAGAGCTGGGTGTAATCAGCATATTGATGACAACCCAGACCAAACCTCCTGGCAATCTGGGCGAGGGGGCGTATGTAGATGTTAAACAACATCGGGGAAAGCACTGCCCCCTGAGGCACACCACATTCAAGTGGGTGCCTCCGGGACTGCTGTTCCCCTATCGCCACCCTCTGTCCCCGACCTTGGAGAAAAGAGGCAAGCCATTGAAGAGCGAGCCCCTGTATCCCCACGTCGGCGAGACAGTGGGTCAGCAACTGGTGAGGCTTCTATATACTACCATTCAATATCTGTGTCTTTTGCGGCCATCTGTTACACAACACAGGCAATATTACAGAAGAGCCGGGGGGGGGTGTCAAAAAGACACTTCAGAGGACAATATTAAAAATGTAGACAATTACAGTCTGGATTAAAATATTTCAATCACTTCTTTCTATAAAATATTTTAAGATTTATGTCCCACAAAACTCTTAGCCAGTGAGTTCAGTGGTAGCTTCAATTAAGAGAGAGAGGATTTTGCAATTGGTTGATGTTCTGCAAACAAGCCAGTAACATTTAAAAAAGAATACAAAGCAAAAGTCCGGTGACCAAAACAGTCAATAACTAAAGTTAATGAAGGGATTGGGGGGGGGGAGCTTTCATATTAAGCATCAGTCCCAGGAAGAAAGAACAGCTCAAAAGGTTCCCTCCATTTCCCCTCCTACTGGAACTCCCCCATAGTCCCAGGGCCTTCTAGGGGTGTATGACGACCTCAGCTACTTCCCTCCCTCAGAGGCAAGATTTTCCCTCCATTTTTCTTTCCCTTTCTGTCTGAGCAGTCCTAGTGGTCTATTTTTTTTCTTTGCTGAAGAACTTTGGCTGTCCCACCCTGGGTCAGTATGATATTTTACTGCTGGTTCAATCCAGGAACCTGAGGGAAGAGTCAGGATTGACCTTCACTTAAACCACTGAAATTGGCACTTGAGATGTTTTAAAATTCAAAAATAACAAAATATTGTACTTAACACAGAGGGGAAAGGTCAGGTGAAATCAGGGGTTGCAGTACATGCACAGACTTTAGTTCTTAGGCTAGTGAGAGTTTCTTAAGCTATTCAGTGATTTAAACCTTTATGTTGAGAAGCTTTTGTTCCAGTGTTTTCCCAAACACTCTAGGTCAGTTTGAGTATTCTCTTACTCTTTTGGTGTCCAGAAGGCTGGTACCTGCTTTCCTGTACCCAAACCCCTTCTCTTGAAACCCCAATACTCGTCTTGAGTTTTTAACTGACTCTTAAGGTCTCTAAAGGCAGTTTCTAACCACAGCAAACCAGGGATCTCTACTCTTCAGATAACTCCCTGTTTGACTGGTTAGGGAATCTTATTCTCTCTCTCTCAAACAGGAGTCTTAGCCTACTTCCCAAACTTCTTTGCCAGACTTTCACCCAGATCTTAGCTAAGGCTGAAATCAGACTGCATTCAGTCAAGGCAGAAATCTCACTGTCAGTACTCAACTCAAGCAAAGTAGAAATCCGACTCTGTCGGCACTAAACCCTTTTCCTGTCAGGGCTAGACTCAGACTGTCTCAGTACTCAACTCTTCTCAGTTAAAGCAAAAATCTGACTCATTTCTCAGCAACCAGCTCTCTCCAGACCTTTTCTGCTCAGCTGGAGTAGTCTGTCACTCAAGGCTCTCTGTTTGTGAAAAATTAACCCTTCACAGTCCTTTACTCTGTACTGCACTTCGATGCTTTTAAAAAGTGCAGTCTGTTATAGGGTGTCACCCTACAAATGGGCAACTGCCCATACACATGCATCCCTGGTAAGGAATGCTCCCATGCTTCTGTCTTTCCACAAACTATGTAAAACAGAATTGTTCAAGAAGGCATTTCTGTAAAGGTAATAAGGCTGTATTATGATGAAACACTTTGGGAAGGTGCTTTTTACAAAGGAGACTGTGAACTAGACCACTGTGTTTAGTATGCATTACCTATTTGCTATATGCATTATCCTACTCCCACCACATTGTCTTCTACTTACGTAATACCATTTTCTGCATTGTTTAACATATCCTATCATGTCTAATACTTTTTGCTTTGTTTCAAATTTAAACCCAGTCTAATTACATTGCTTATTAGATGTCATATCCTATTGATGACATTGATTTACCCAGTGTAATTGGGTTTGAATCTCAGTGAGAAAGGCAGACTAAAAAGTCAAGTCACAGCTTTGCAGAAAGGACAGAAGCTATCTTTGTTTTATCAAGCTGACATTCAGGAAAGTTTACTGAGGAATTTTTACGCCGACTCTCCATATCCTTGTAAAAAAGCAAAAGCAAAAAATTTATAAATTTAATTCTGCTTTAAAAGAAATGCATGAAACAGTTATTACTAGAAAGGCTGCACATCTAGCTCCTTGCCTAAGAACTGGACAGCATGCATCTTAAGGGAAGGGCACAAACATAAGAATCATATAGATCAATATTTTTTTAAATAAAAGTACCAAAAATGCTTTATTGCCAGTACTGATTATGAAAATATCCCAAATAATTCTGTTCCAACTCTACATTAAAGCCATCAAGGTAAAGGTGAAGCATGCTATTAAAACACAAACCGAGATCACAGCACAAGCAATTGTTAAGCATTTGTCCCACTGATTTCAATGGGGGCTAGTTAAAGCATGCGCTTAATTCTTTCTTCAAAATCAAATATACTTGCATGCTTAATTTTGATCCAATCATGCTCAGAATGTTCACTTCATCAAATTACCACAATCTAGGCATTCAGAGTGTTTAAAGACCATTTTAAGCCCTGGAAAGGCACAGGCAGGGCTCTAGTCGGGGGGGAGCTCTCAGGTACGGAGCTCCGGAAGAGAACCTCTAGGGGGCGGGGCGGTCACGTGTTAAAGACCATTTTAAGCCCTGGAAAGGCACAGGTATTTGTAACCTCATAAAGCTATTAACTAAAGCATTTAAATATCAACACTCTCCTATCCAACTTCATGCAAGATAAGCAACCTTCTTCCTTATTCAACCTTGTCCCTTATTCAACAGCTGAAAAATCTTTTCTACAGTGAACACTTGTTATAAAAAAGGCTTTTCAAAAAGAGCGAGCAAGAGCAATATATCCTTTATTGTTAAAATATGACGCAAATTTTGTAAATTTGGACAATGTCCTTGACAAAAACTGTTATGTGAGTATGGTTTAAACCTTTCATTTAAGGGCTATGTGAAATGGAATGTTAGGGGAATGACTCCAAAATAATCTCCCCTGGAGGGAAGCAGGTGAATAGAACAAGTTATTACTTTTTAGAGAAATACACAGAAGCGCAGAAAACTGTTATCACATTCTTAACCACATGCTTAAGATGCAGCTTGATTAACTGATTTCACATATGGAATTAAGACAGTATGTGGAAATAAAGCCAACAACACTGATCTATTTTATAATGTAACCTCACCTTCTGTTTCAGAAACGAACTAAATACTTGCATTTCTAGTAATGAAAATGACAAGATTTGGTCATATATATTTCCTAATGGATAGATTTCAACTTTTGCAAGGCCCGAGGGAACAACAGTTACTATACTGGTCCTAGAACATAACATTCTTTGCTCTATCAAAGCTCAAGTACTGTAATATGTTTCTGTAGAAAACAGAACAGAAAGTAGTACTACAACTCTAAACACACCAAAAGGATTGTACTGTTTATTTAAACATCCAACTGAGCTCAGTTGGGCTTAATCACTAGTAACTGCTCTTATGACATGAACTGGAGGAACATGTTTTCAACTACCTTCTATGGAAGATGAATGTGCTAAATAAACAACTTCTGTTTCCTTAAGGCTACATCTTCATTGGCTCAGAAAAAAACAAGAACAATGAAAAGTATTTTCATTAAAAAGGGGGTCTTCTGCAATAATTAAAATCAAGCCCTGACGCTATGAACTATACAGAGGGTTTTCATGGCTAACATGTTACACGAGTTCCCAACAACTCTAGGGAAATGCTGTTTTAGCATGTAGTCGAAAAAACTCTTTCAGTCACATTAAAAAAGTAAGATCAGTCTCATTCCAATAGTTTGAGTCAAGCTATGTTCCAATCAAGGAGACTGAGGACACAATCCTGAAGGCAGTCTGTGAATTGCTTAGGATAGCAACTTCACCTCAATACAATTTGAAGATGCACTGGAGCTACGCCAGTGTGGCACCTTGACAGTGCTTTGCCAATGTAAACATGGTGCACGGGCCAGAAATGGGAAGGGCTGCGGGCATCTCAGGGGAGAATGGTGCTTCCTTAGCCTATGCAGCGCCTCCAGTGCCAGTGTAATGTTATGTCAGCAGTCAAATTTAATGGCAGTGAAAAACAAAGTTCACCTGTCTGACTTCTGCCATCTCCATTTAGCCACAGCACAGTTTTGTGTACCAACTAAGTCTGCAGCCAGTCACAGTGCACCTGGGTGCTATAAAAATCTAAGCCAAGAAACTGATTTCTCAGATAAGGCATCATTTCATGCACACTTAGACCACACACAGGGGACTTTGACGATGAGAATGCTAAAGACAGGACAGACTGCATGAATGACCAAGGAGAACAAACATTGTTTCACCATACTGCTAACACTGCTGTGCACAACAACAGCTTTACAGGTACTCTACCTCAGGACATGAACACTGACCTGGATTTTTCACTCCTCCAACAGATGGACAGAAAATGCACTTCAAACAGGTAAGCAAGGGAGAGAGATTCTTTGCCTCAAATGTGAACTACTGCAAATACTCCTCTTACCCAACCAGCAACATGTATCTACTGCATGTTAGCTTGTCAACTCTTCCTCCTTCAACAATTGCTAGTAAGGTAAGGATGAAAAATGGAGCTGTGCTAGCAGAACATCACCATGAGTGATAACATGTCTGTGATAACATATCTGAGTAATCTCACATGTGGGGGAAGGGGCAGGGAAAACAACCAACCACTGGCCAAACACTCATGTCATTTGCTATTTTGCTGGCTCAGTGTCTGTGGGAAAAGCCATAAAGGAACTACAGGCAGAGTTCCAATTCTTACAACAAATGTTTAAATATTGGTCCAATGACTATACTATTTTCCTCAACTGAAGAAGAGTTGGTTTTTATACCTCGCACTTCGCTACCTGACGGAATCTCAGAGCGGCTTACAATTGCCTTCCCTTTCTCTCCCCACAACAGACACCCTGTGAGATATGTGGGGCTGAGAGAGCTCTGGGAGAACTGTGACTGATCCAAGTGTACCGAGCTGGCTGCATGTGGAGGGGTGGGGAATCAAACCCAGTTCTCCAAATTAGAGCCTGCCGCTCTTAACCACCACACCACGCTGGCTCTCAGCAGTGAATCTTGATATTTGGAAATGCCTTGGGGGGAGTGGCAGAGCCATAGGAATGGGAAGAACACCTGGGTGTTACCATTTTTTTGAGCCACAGTTTATGCCATGTTCAGAATACTTAAGTCTACTTGCTGCTCCTTGCTACCACAGAACATTACTCATTTTTGTTTTTGTCAGGCAGCCCTTCAATGGGGAAGAGACAAGGATGGCCCACATTTGCAGCGCAGTACCAGCCACCCAAACCTACAAAGTTTAATTCTAGGTTTAAGCTTTTGTGTTGGTCTCAAAAGGTGCCACTGGACTCAAACTTTGTTCTATTGCTTCAGACCAACACGGCTACCCACCTGAACATTACTAACAGGCAGAGGTCGTTTCGTAGAAAAAGAGCTAGGGGAACTCATTAGCATAAGTCATTAGCATATGCCACACCCCCTGACATCATAAGGCCCGGCGGTGGACCTGCAAGGCCGGCGGGAGTGCGAGGAAGCCCCGCCAAGGCCCTCCCTGGCCCCAGGCAGGCAGGGGTGGGGAGAGGCGGGGAGGAAGCAACTTACCCTCCCTCTTCTCCTGCCTCCTCCTGGCTGAATGAGGGCCGGAAGCGGGGCGGCCGGAAGCAGCTGGTGTGGCTTCGTTGTGTGCCCCCCCACACACCTCACCCGGGGGGACTGCGATCCCCCGCTTCCCCCCCGAAATGACCTCTGCTAACAGGTAGTGACCAGTACACGTAGCTACTATATGGCGTAACAACTCTGTTATTCTAGCCTGAACCCTGCACCATTGTAAGCTGCTTAACAGGTAGTTTATCTAACCAGCAGTTATACCCATCATGGACATCCAGTGATAGGCACAACTCTGCCTGTGATTCTGCAGTCTGCCAGCATAGCTTTCAAACACAGAGAAACATTGGTAGATCAAGAGTGCTGGCTACCCCATTCATCTGACTTCATTTCAGAATTCCGTCATTCAGCACAAGCCATCTCTTTCCAGCAATACGATCAGATGGTGCAAAACTTCAGCTGTGCTAAGACTACTTCCAGGGCTGCCATGGAGGAGAACTGAATGCAGTCTAAGCCTGTGCTGTTCTACAATAGTATGCCTTTCTCTGCATTCTTTTCTCCCCTATTATATATGGATGTTTTGATACCAAGCCCAGTGCAGTTCCAAGTGCCCTATAATGGTCTTTCTGCATGCCCACTCTACATTGTATTGTCCTGTTTCACTACTGGCCAAAAAAGCTGAACTTTGCCTTATTCCTAGTCCCCCTTCAGTGGGATCTGAATCCCCTCACTCCTGCAATCCACGAATGCACTGCCACAATGAGTTATTGCAGAGACGATAACAACCACCTGAGAACGTTCCACTACACATTCCCTTTTGGCTACTTTACAGAGCAATCTTTACACCCTTCTAAACTCACTGTCTAGGATTGCACTTCCCAGTGTCTGTGGTCCCCTTACCTTCCAAAAGGTTGTTCTGTGAGGTATTCTCTCCCCTTGCCCCTGGACCTGAATCCCTGCAGAAGAGGATTTTAACCTCCATCTGCAGAACTCTCTGAAAGCTGGTAGCCACAGGGCTCTCAACGGATGCCACAGTCTTCCATGCAATGGTGGGTAGGTGTGCAGTGTTTTCCATGCTCCTTCTCAGGGAGCAGGATGACCTCAGGAAGGTGTGATGGCATTAGCAGGTGATACAGGGGCATTGTTAACATGCTGCTACATGATTGATGGGTATCAGCATACCCAAGAATGCATCACAATGGGCTGGTTATTTCCATGTATCAGCAGAGTGGTTACTCTATTATATATAAATAAAAATTTGGAAAAGTCAACTGTAGGTGTAAAGTAAAATCACTACATATAAAACAGCTAACAATGTAATCACAGTATCTATGACTTTCCATTTTTAATGATTACACAATTCTAAATTAATATACACAAAATCAGTTTTTAGAGTTACCTATTATTTTTCTACTACTTTGCCTCCCTCCATCATAGGAGATCACAGCTTTTTCATATGCAAACTATAAAAATCTCTGCTACTTGTCAATTTATTGCACCTGCAGTCTTACTACATTCCATCTTAAATGACTTCCCATTTCAAAGGAACTCGTACTGCATACAGATTTATGACAGGAATAAAGAGAGCTGATAAAATATGCTGCTTCATGAAGCATTGTATTCGTACCACCCGGAAAACCACATGGACAAAATGAAAAAGCTCTATGACAAGAGCTAAGATCACCTTACATTTGTGAAATGCAGCATCACTGCACTGTACACATGCAGCTAACCAGAATCTGTACCATGTACATTCATACTATGGGCAGAAACAGGCATAGCTCCCTGGCACAACTGTGCCATACCAGAAGTGGGCAGAGAAAGACAGGACTGAGGAAAGGAAAGGAAAGAGGGCGACCCGCTTACTTGGCACCTTCATCATCCCAGAATTATTTTTGTGTCACTGCAGTACTACACACAGATTCACCATTTGACATAAAATATAGGTTATAGTCCAAAGTATTCTGTCAATTTGTACTTAAACAGATACGCAAAACATTTAAAATACTGGCTGTGAACACATGACATATGTTTTAAGGGCCAAGAAATCCTTTTAAGAGAGATCATATATTCTAATTCACACTGGACAGTTCATTCCCATTGCCACATCATCATAAAAGGAAACCATAAGAGAAGAACGGGGAAAACAGAAGGTATAATATTATTTGTAGTCTACTACATTAATCTCTATAATTTATTAAATGATTATATGGTAATGAAGACGGTTTTTCTGCTAGCAGTATATCTGTAAAAAAAGCATTAGTCAAAGGACACAGGCAAATGTGACAGGATGCTGAGTTTAAGCTATCCAGATGGTTTAACTCTGACAGAAAAACTGACCAGAATAAATTTAATTGAAGGGGAAAACTAAGTTCATTCAGCCAATTAAGGACTCCTGACATGTGTGAGAGCCTCTAAAATTGGAGTTCCTGCACAAACTGGATAGCTCACATGTTGAGACTGGTTATGTATACATCACCACATGAAGGCAGTGGAAATATCCAGGCTCATGCAGTACTAAGAGAGCACTGGGGACAGGAGTACACAACTTTCTGAAAACAGAGCCAGATTAGTTTATCAGTTCTGCAAAGGAAAATTCTGATTTGAATTAAAGAAAAACAGTAGAATGCGATTGTACAAATTTTTTCTAATTCAATAACTCTGCTCCCTCCAAACTAATTGAGATTAATCTGTACCTGTGTTTGTCTAAAGCAAATATATTTGCTGATGCTTTAGACAAACACAATGTATAACTGTCACTCATCAAATGACAATGAATGCATAGGCCATCATCACGCTAACGTGTAGTATGTAGCTTTTCTGTACTGGAGATGCCAACACCAAGATAAATGTTAATCCGTTAGATTGCCCCTAAATCACACAACACAATTCAGAAGAGACACACAATTCTATCCCGAAATAATAATACAGCATACAAAGAACCACAGCATATATTCTACAGGGGGACATAAACAGATTTGTATGATTCAGTATCTTTTCTGTATATTAATTTCATTCAACATAACAGCAGTTTTCATTGTTTACTATGTAGCTGAATTCTACAGCTTCAGAAATTACAGCTTCTACATAGAAATTCTACGTAGCTGAAATCTACAACTTCAGAAATTAATGCTCAGTAATTAAGGCTATTCCAACCCTCAAGGCCAGTGTGCAAAGATGAACATATTTACCACCACCTTTCCTTTTGACCACCAATAATGGTTGGCTAGCAAGATCAGCCATCATTTAAAGAAGCCCAAACTGTTCATCTGCCAACAATTATTCATCTCATCAGTGCTAGTCACTGGTCAAGTTTTAGTTCTTCCTACATTCATGTTGTTTACACCAAATGTGTTAGCTCAGGTTCTTAGATGAAGACAGATCCTGTCCACACTGAGAAGAAATCCCTACCAACCCTTTCAATTAATTCACATATTAGGGTGTTCCTCTAAGGAACTCAGAAAAACATCTCCCTCTGCATACCACAGATAACTATTCTGCTTTTCTTTACATGACTGCTCATGCAAGACAGGTAAGTGACAGAGAAAGAATAGATAACAAATGTTCTCTCCCTGAGAACCTAGAGCCACTATCAGTCCTGAGCTAGAGGGACAAATGATTTGTCTCAGTATAAGGCAGCTCCACATAAAGCACTCAGTTGTGCTAAGATTGTTGATTCATTTCAATCTCTGATTAGTTTAGTCCAACTGGTAACACAGAGAAGGAGTAAGACAGTATGAGAGATGCAAACAGTTCTAGCAGAAGTGGAAAAGGAAAGTGGTAGCAAGATGACAAAGTCTGAGAAAAAATAAAGAGAGCAATAGGATTAGTGTACTGACAAAAAGGCATTCATAGAATTTTCACCACTTTCTATTTTTGCCTTACTTATACCCTGGGGTACAGGGGAAAATGTTAACATTTTTTAATGAAGAACCAGTTAGACATATTTTTAGAACTACTTATTGATACTACGTCATCCAGCAACATCAGAACTATGGAAGCAAAATACAAGGAAAGTATTTTACATCTCCTGACAAAAAAAGTTTAGTCAGCAAGCTATATCAGGAAGTTACCTGATCACAACCCTATCAAATAGTAAGCATAATAAAATGACCTATGAGTGTACTCTGTACTGCAAAGCATAACAAAATGTTGCACAATGTCTGCTTTATACTGCTACAGAGTACTACTCAGACAATAAGATGATTCAGTATCTTAATTAACTTTTCAAGAAATCTTTGAGAAACTGAGGAATTATAACTGCATAATACACTGATTGACCTTTAAAAGTTTTACCTTACTATTTACAAACAGCACACCATCATGGGATGGCATATAATTAAGTATGATGATCAGTGGGGTGGGGGTGGTTAGACACACTGCACTTTGCTTCCAATACCCTATGGATTCTTGTTGTAGTCCAATCACAATTTACAGCAAAAGTGATATCCAGTCTTGCGGAAACAAGTCTGAAAACAAATGAATGCACACACTTCTATATCTCAAAGTCTCTAACAAAGAGGCACACAGGAACTTGCAGTTTAATTTAAGATCTATAATTTGTACACTTTGTTTACGATTTTATGTATTTAGAGACACAGTGGGGGGAAGTGCTGCCAAAAGCCTGAAGAAAAACATCCTTCCCTTTAATAGAGGCTGAACGTGTGAACCCGGGCATGCGAAACCTTTCATGGCATGGAAGTAAACAACATTTACCAGGTAAATAATATACCATTAAGCTTGTATTAAAGGGCATGACATTTTTTCTCCAGGCTGCTGGTGACCCAATTTTTCAGCAATGCTAATTGGCCATATTTTAAAATATCTTTTCAGGTCTTTACAAGCAACAATACTGGCAATTTCAATAAACAAGACCACCTGACTAATCAAATGCTGAAAACATGTTTCTTGTTGAATTTCATCATGCTTTAAACCATTTCCTAAAAGAGAAATGCAACACACAGTTTAAAAGTTTCAAAGACAATTACATGACTACCAGTTTTCATCTGGTATATATTAAATGCCAATTATGTCAACCTTTTATTACATACAACAATGAAATTGGTGTTTATCTTCTGGATTCTGGATCAGGGAACAGTGTGCACCTCCCTTACCAACTGGTTGTATCGCTATAGAACCCATCTTACACTAGCAACTTCACTATAAGATGTACTTGTTTTGCTAAAGTAGTAACTGAATTTTTTTTAAAAAACTTTAAATACTTAAATGCCTTAAAGTCTGCTTTTCCTCCCCATATTTCTTGAACTATTGCGCTAAACACAGTGCATTCTTTGGAACTGATGAAGCACTTAATCACTGCACAACAAGTTCAACCTGCACCCAGAGGCTCTACACACACAAGTATCACAAATGAAAAGCAAAGCTTTTTAAAAGAATCTAACGTGACCTCCTGGTGGGCAAAAGCAAGATTAGGTCAGTCATCTTACTGAGCAACCTTTACAACTAGAAGGTCTGGAATTATTATAACTTAAGTTTCTGACATTTACACTCAACACATTTGACAATATGGAACAATGCCAAGAAAACAAGGAAGGTAGATGCATCATTTCAGCTGGATTCTGAAAGTCTCTAATCAATATTCAGAAGATACAAGACACTGAATGTTGATAACTCAGATTGCAAATAAGTGAAAATGTAAAACCCTTACATTGAAAGAACATAGGCAGTTTATTGAGTGACAACAGTAAGTTAAATAGACCCCTCATTAAGGATTCCTGGAAGATCTCATGTATAACAATTGATCAGTAAAGTGGTATTAAAAGTGCCATTAGTTTATAAGCCCATTGATTTAGAAGGGCATAATTCTGCTTAATGAGACAACTCATAACTGTGTTTAATATACACAGCATGTAAAACTTACAATTCTACACACATCTGTGTGGGAACAAGTAGGTTTAGGACTGCAGCCTAAGAACAGCAAACTTATTATAGTTTCCCTTGTTCTCTCTCACACATGCACAGACTTTACAAAGATTACGAGGTTCCAAGAGAGACCATCCTGTCATTTATAGAGCAATACTTTTATATATACACACATCATATTCAAAGATACTACCAAAACTCAAAGAAGCCCCCCTAAAAGGCAGAGTTGTAATGTCAACAGTACTGGCTGCTTGGACAGGGAGTCAACAAGAAAAAGTTTTTTGGGTTTTTAAAAAGATTACCACTTCTCTTCTTCAGCCATCATCATCAAACCTTCTTCAACTATGTTCAGTACTGGAAGACGCTGTTGAAAGTTTGCAATTGAGACATTCATTTTAATGACCTTTCCTTGACTCATCTCATTATAAATCCCATTTTCGGGATTATGTCAATGCAAACTGGTATTGGCTGATGATCCCAAATGAACATATATTCATACTTATTTACATTTCTCATGTGATTCACACATTAAACACTTACCCTAACAGGGGGACTCCGTGCTTGCACTCTCTGCGGCTGACCACTCTGAGAACTCTGCAGATCTTTTGGAATGCAATTAGCAACAGTGCTACTCTGGGCCCTTAATGAATTTGTGCAATTCACCCCAGCACCAGGTTTCCGGGGCCTCTGTTTAATGCCATCCAGTAATCGAACTAGCAAGATATTACTGGGAAGGTCATCAACACTGCAGTCAACTAACGTCCTGCATTCTGGACATCGCAGCTCATTTCTGGAACTTAAAATACCCAGCAGACACCGTTTACAAAATGTATGTTGGCAAGGTAAGACTTTTGCAGAAGCATCAAGGCGCTCTAAGCAGACAGGGCACTCCAACAGATCCAATAAGGCCGATTCATCCATCTTTTATTTATTTCACCAAGGAATTAACTTTTATAAAATTCATACTGTTTTTGAGTATGTCAAAGGAATCATGTTATATCCATGCCTCTTCACTCTTTTCTCTAAAATTATTCATAAAAGAGAGGAGAGAGAGGGAGAGAGAGATTAACAACAATGGAAAACAGGGAAAGGGTATTTCAACAACAAAAATACCTTGCTTTTAAATACATTTTTACAGTATGACAATATAAAGGGGAAAAAATCCCTAAACAAAACCCCCAAACTACTACTTGTGTTTAATGTGTAATCTAATTCCTATTGATATATCAAGAATAAAACACTTTTTATATTATAAGATTATCCATAATATTTGATTTAAAATCATACACACGAGAGAACTTACATTTGGAGTGTCATAAAAGATCTATTAAAATTCATAATTTCCCAGCAATCTGATTTCAATAAATGAAAGAGAATCTGGTTATATAGAGGCCAATCTTATAAGAAAACTGAAATGTACTTAAGATTGCTACAAGCTTATTGTTTTTCAACAGTGAAAGCTGGCAATAATGACCAAGTTCAAAATATCACTAAATTTACAGTTACCCACAACCTTCACAGAAGTTATAAAACATATAATAATTGCTCTCATAAACTCTCAACAGTCTTCATATCTTCAAATTACTTCAGTTAAGACATTTTCCTGTTCAGGACAGTTCAAACACTTGACTGAAACCTATTAATACTTACAAATCTGCCCATGCTTAACGTTAAATAATGGCAGGCCTCTAACTTAAATGAGAAATACAATTCAGCAAAGTAAACAACTCCCCAAAAATCATCTTACAAGGCCACAATGAAGAGTAATCTGTTCATAACCCATTTTTACAATGATTTTTTGTGAATCAAAAGTCACAGCAAATTGCATTTCGAGAACTCTGCAACTGGATCCAGGCACCAAAGGGGTCATTAGAAGTCACCACACCACAACACATCTTTGAAAATCCCTCTTTTATAAAAGCCAGTTGCACTTAGGGAGCATTGACTGTTCAATTTTTTAAAAATCCCAGTGGTGTACTTGGACACTCCTGAAGTAGTTCTTTGGACCCTAGCCATTAGGAAGTTTTAAGGCATCAACTTCTTGAAGACACTCAGGAAAAAATATTAATTTTTTTCAAGAAAGGGGTAAAATGCTCGACTCATATTATTATACCCCTGCATTTGGTTTTAAATCTGACCATGGATTCAAAAGTGGTAAGTGTTGTTTTTTAAAAAAACAACCCACACCTTAATACCTTCTTAGAGCAAACAGCATTTATACAGTTTACTTTTTGAAGCAGTGCAGTTAGAAGAGTAAGATAAACTATTCTTCCATCTTCAAGATGTCCTAAGCCAAACTACCCTTTAGGACAGAAAAATGATTATTTACTTCATTATCTATTACACGTATTACATAAACACTTTCCTAGCTAATGAGTTTGGAACAAGCAGCATGCATATACTCTGCCCAGACGTTTTGAGTTAGTAACAGGAGGTTAGTACACGGTCATAATAGACATAGCTAACTGCCGAATACAAGAAGATGCCTCCTAGTTTGGATTATGAACACCAGACTTCCTTCGAGATCACTTCAAGGCCGGAGGGGAAAAAAAGGAGAGGAGGAGCTAGAAACAGAGAAATCCTCCCAGCTTGTTACCAAGACATACACGCTGGGCTGGGAGTGGGGCCGGGGGGAGGGAGACATCGTCAACCCGATCTTGACAGACTGAATGAAAGCCTCCTCCTTTCAGACGCGGAGAGTGTAAATTAAGCATTATAGCTTCCTGTACGTGCATAGGATACGTTATATAGACCCACACCTCCGCATAAGGCAGGGAAACCCACCTATAAACGTAAGAAGAGACAAGAGACGCACAGGTTCGGGGGGGGGGGTGGACGGGAGAGAGAAGCACCGCTCGGCAGCCGCCGGTTCCCTTAACTGGGAGACGAGCGGAGGGCGAGTGCGGTCTCTATGGAGATCGGGCTGCCGGTGTCTTGTTACTAAAGGTGGCCCGAGAGAAGCCTTCTCACGGCGGCTGGGAGGTCGTTGATACCGCAGGGGGCGCGTAGCGAAGGGAGAGTCTCTCTCACAGTCTCTGGGAAACGCTTCCACGCCCTCCCCTTCCTGCGGCCCCCGGGCGGGAAGGCATACAGGGGCGGCAAGGAACCGGGGCCGGGGCCGGGCCACCCGAGCTCGCCCACCCGCCCCCTCCACTCACCATGTCCGCAGAGGCCGTCAGAACGAGGGGGGCTCCCTCCTCCTCCTCCTCTCCCCGCGCAGCCCCTCGCTTTCGCGCCTCTTTGTTCCCGTGAGGAGAAGCCGCAGCGCTCCGTCTCTCACAACGCGGCGGCGGCGGCGGCACAGAGGCAGCGCTCTCTTTCTCTCTCTTCTCCCCCGCCACTTCCTTCCTTCCCTCCCTCCCCAAAAGGGGGGTTGACGCGGGAGGCCGCCCCGCCTTAGGGAAGGAGCCGAGGCTCTGAGGTAGAGAAGGGGAGAGGGAGCGGGAGCCTCGGAGCCAGCGAGCCCGCCCGTTGCCCTCCCACTTCCTGGCGCTCCTGCCTCCTTGGGCGGGCGGGCGGAGCTCGGGGTGTGTGCGTGTGTCTCTTCCTCATGCTCCCTCAGCCCTGGTGGGGCTCGTGTGCGAGCCCGAGCAAGCCGCCGCCGCCGCCTCCTCCCCCAAAGCGCTCCCATTCCCTCGCCCTCCTCTCAGAACGTCATCCCCGCCCCTCGCCCCTCTCTTGCCCCAGGCTGGCGTGGAGGTGGTAGCCGCCACCCCACCTCTCGCCCCCGGGCACTCCGACGCGGCTCTGCTGGCCAATCCTTCGGCAGCGTCTCCTTCGGAAGAACAAGCGGAACCGCCGCCCCCCCTCGTCTCCTCCTCCTCCTCCTCCTCCACCACCACCACCAAACCAGGGGCTCCAGCGACTGCGGGACTCGCGCTGAACTAGAACAGAGTTTAAAGTGGATTCCTCGTGAGAAGGAGGAGGGTGGCTGAGCCGCCGACCCGCGCGCCTTAGAGCACAGGGACACGCGCTTAGTGGTAGAAAAGCCGCAGGTTGTCGCCCGTAAGGGAAAAGAGGAGGCACGGCTCGTTTAAGGAAGGGGCGGGTGAGGAGGAGAGACGGGACTCCGTCCGTAGTGCTACTGAGGAGGACGGGGGAAGTCTTGCGCAGCTGTGCGTGGCGACTGAAAGGCTTCACAGGAAGCGATGGTCCTTTCACTGGATTAGCCACGGCGAACTTCAAGGCAAAACGGTCGGGTTTAGGTTCTGATCTATGGTAGAGTTCATTCGAAAGTACAGCTGGACGCAGTTTTTGTTTGGTTGGGGGGGGGGATCACGCAGAGGAACCTACTGTAAATTTTGGAGCGGTTGGCTTCGATAAAGAGTTGGATTTATTTAAAATTTTTATACCCCGCTTGAGGATTACCAGCTTCCAAGTGCGGTCTAGAGGTCTCCAGATTTCAGAGGTCAGTTGCCCCAGAGAAAATGGCTGCTTTGGAGGGTGACCTTTATTGAACTATTAGCCCTCTGAAAACCCCACCCTCTCCAGGCTCCACCCCCAAATCCCCCAACCCAGAGCTGGCAACCCTATAAGACTAAAAGCTGCTCAGTGGCATTCAGAATTAAGTGGGAAAAGCAAAGGAAGTAGAAACTGCAGATGAATATTGGATGGTATTCAGACAGCTTTTTCACTCAATCCTGCCTAGTTCCCTTTCTTAGTGCAGCCCCATCTCACATAGCTTTTGTGTATTCAGGTCCCATGACTTACAACATAACTTTGTTGGGTAGTCAGAGGAGATCCCCCCAGTTACTTTCCTACCAGCAGTTGCATCCAACTCACTGATCCTCTCTGACTTTCTTTTCCTTGCAGAAAAAGTTCTAGCCTGGGTGCTTACTCCAGTGGAAGGGTCAGTTGCTGCATTGCCTACTTGTGCTTAGAGTAAAACCTGAAAGCGTTTACTTTAGAAATGGTTTGCTGAAATAAGTACTATGGCTAGTTCATATATGCGTGTCTGAGCACTGAGTGATGACTAACAGGTCAGGATGAGCCACTGCAGAGTAAGCACTGAGGAGAGGACTTTCATATTTGCAAGTGTCAGCACCAATACAGTACTTGTGTAGTACACAGACTTGGCTGACTGTCATCAACCATGATCAGAGATAAAGTGGTAATAAGCACTTAGGGCATTAGAGGTACTTGAAAGCAGGTTGTGGACTGTGGCCTTAGTTATAAATACACCTGTCCTCTGGCCATGGGCACAGTCATGGGAGCCCTGCAAGGGCAGAGCCAGTGGGACAGGTGTGGACAGAAGGCCACAGAGTTGTTTGCAGCTGGATGATGGGGTCAGCTGTGGCCCTAACTGGGGGAGGCATGCCCTTAGGCTGGTAGGGGTGGCCCTGGAGGAGAGGAGACGGACTACTTCCATGGTGACGGCAGGATTTAAAGGTGGCCGTGCAAAGGCGCTTGGGAGGTAGAGGGAAAGGCAAACACAGACTGCATGGGTCAGGACCAAGAGCACGGCAGCTGGAGCAGAGAGTGGCTGCACGGAAGATGATTCCCTGAACCTGTGCTTACCTTAAGGGGAGCTGAAAGTGTGCCTGGAGTCCTGGGGGGCCTCTTCTCAGCTTGCTTCACACATCCACACTGCCTCTTCCTCCTTGCTCCAGGGTGGAGGTGGACCCCACAACTACAGGGAAGGGGAGAAAACTTCTCCCTCTCCACTCTGTCCGCACCATGCATAATTTTACAGACCTTCATCATGTCTCCCCTTATTCGTCTTTTTTCCTAAGCTAAACAGCCCTATGTGTTTTAACCAATCCTCATAGGGCAGTTGACAATCATTTTGGTTGCCCAGTGAGTCAGGAACACACTACTGGAAGTCAATCATGTTACAAGAAGAGGCAGAATTGTGATCTCATTAGTTGGGCTTTCTTTTTTCTTCAAGAGTACCTGGAGCATTGGAAGATGAATTAATGGGGAGCAAGGCTAGGCCAGGGGAAGAAAAAGAAGGCAAGGGCAAGCTTTTGTGTGTGTGTGAGTGTTGGGGGTATCTCTGACCTTGCCTGTGTTAAAAAAAATTCCCCACTCCTCCACTTGCAGCTGCTGGATGACCTTGGACAAGCCATAGTTCTGTCAGAGCTGTTCTTGAAAGAGCTCTCTCAGCCCCACCTACCTCACAGCGTGTCTGTTGTGGGGAGGGGTAGGGAACGGAAAGGCGTTTGTAAGCCACTCTGAGTGGAGGGCGGGGTATAAATCCAATCTCCTCCTCTTCTCTTCATTTTAGTGATCTCAACTTGCTTTCCTGCTGGCCTTCTCTGTGATTGTAGGAGGTATGAGGCCCTTTACTCTCTACCCAGATACACTAACAGCAGGTGGTTCCCAAAAGCAGCAGAAAGAGTGGTGGCATGATAGGAGGTTACAACCCAGCAGGTGGAGCTCCAAGACCCACCTGAGGCTCCTGACCCACGGATTAAAAACACTGAGTTAAGAAATGCCAGTCTTTGCTCACAGGCTTACAAACAAAAACAACAGGACACACAAGGTAAATAGAGTGTAAAGAGAAGGTAGAGAATGGAGATCAGCTTGTCAGTATCAAGAGAAGAGAGAGGCAGATGAGAGAGGCAAGACTTAACAAATGGCTCATCAGAAGGTAGAGCCTGGCAGTTTTATTCCGGCCTTTGCTCACAGGCTTACAAACAAAAACAACAGGACACACAAGGTAAATAGAGTGTAAAGAGAAGGTAGAGAATGGAGATCAGCTTGTCAGTATCAAGAGAAGAGAGAGGCAGATGAGAGAGGCAAGACTTAACAAATGGCTCATCAGAAGGTAGAGCCTGGCAGTTTTATTCCGGCCACGGCAAGGCGAATGGCGGTCGCACTCTCGGGACGCTCCCAGAGGCGATTCACCCACGCGCAGTTGGGGGGGGGGATCCGCATGAGCGGAGAACCTAAAGAGCCTTAGTTTAAAGGCTCCGAACCCGGGGCGCACCGGGGAGCTGCCTCTTTGCTGACCCAAAGGTCGGAAAATTGAGGCTTTCCCCATGCCCCAAAGGCCCTGCCGCATTGTGCCCTGATGGGACTAGTCACGCCACCGGACCCACCGGAGTGATGGAGCGATGAAACGCATATAAGAGACAGAAAAAATGCTGAAAACCGTGATTGGATGATCGAATAATTGTAAAAGTCTTTGATTCCCCCCGAAGAAAGCGTAGGAGGTGGGCGGGTAGCCCCCCCCATAATAAAACGGGACATTGTTTAAGCAGGAGAAGAAGGGGGGAGTGAAAATCAAAAACAGTAAAGTTACCTTTTGGGGAATTCGTTAAAGCGAAGAAGAGGGATCTTTTCCCAAGCCGAGCGGCACGGACTTTTAAAAAGTAAACAA